>NW_027636154.1:0-92248 GCF_903797595.1 Erithacus rubecula
CTCATGCCCTTTGCAGTGTCAGTCCCCTACAGCCCCATGGCTCCTGTCCTATAAACATCTGCTACAGCCCATTCCAAAATTGGGAGTAGCACCATCCTGCTATCATCAGGGAGCTGAGTCTGGAAGGGACCTCAGCAATGTTTTAGTTTTGGTTCTTTGGGGGTCAGGAACTGGTGAGACTCGGAGGCACAGAAAAGTTTCTCTTCATGGCGAACATAAAAAATTTTAAATATCATATAATTTTAAAATCATCAAAACTCTTCTCTCAGCCATATGAGATGACCCAGCAGCATCTGATGTGCCCACTTATCCACAAGGCGTATCCATACAGCAATATTTTTAGATATAGACAAAGGTAATTGTAAAAGACATAAGTGCAATTAAGATGTTGACTAATGAGTTATTTAAAGTTCTGAAAGACTGGGCAACTCCCTGAAGCTCAAAGTGGGAAGATACTCAAATGAGAGGCATTGGAATGCCCAGAGTAGAGGAGGAAATCTGGGAGCAATGGGAAGGCCATAGATCCAACTGGTCTAGTTAAGAGATGTCGATAGACATGGCCATTTAAATAGGAGAGGTGGAAACTCTTAAATTAAGAAGGACATGAAAAACCTGAATATTGGTGACACAAACAGAGGGAAAGATCAATATTTCTTCTTCTGGCACTGTACAATTGCAGGTAATTTCTGCACTCTTGCAGTAGGAAAACTTTGACATTTCTTAAAGTACTCAAATGATGGTGCTAATCACCCCACAAGCTGCAGGTCTTGTACAGCCCTGGAGGTCTCCTGTCCCAAAAAATATGTGCTTTATCTAAAACAGGGATCAGCATTGTCCCAGGATCATCAGAGAGCTGAGTTGGAAGAGACCTCAGCAAGTCAGCAGTCCAATTTGTAAGAAACAGCCCCAAAACAAGTGGTCCAAGGCTTGATGTGGTCTGAATTTGAAAATCCCAACGGACAGGGATGGGGAAGCTCACTTCCAAGGAAAGGGGTGTACTGATACTTATTGGTGTTAATAGACACCTTCTCAGGATGGCCAGAAGCCTTTCCTACCAGAACTGCCAAAGCACGAGAGGTCAGCAAAATACTATTACAAGAAATAATACCATGCTTTGGGTTCCAGCCACACTGTCCTCAGAGAGAGGGCCACATTTCATTTCATTGCAAAGCGAATTAGCCACCTGTTTGGTATAGATTGGGAACTTCACACCCCCTATCACCCTCAGTCAAGTGGCCAGGTAGAAAAAATGAATCATTTGATTTGAATTTGAAACAGCAAATTGCAAGGTTATGACAATTAGCTCAATTACCTTGGACCCCAGGCTCTTCCATTAGCATTGTCATGGATTCAGACTAAATCTGAGGGCAAAAGAGAAAACTGAGGTCTTTTGAGATTCTCTATGGAAGGCCATATGGGGTACAACAGGGAACATTGGCCCAAGTAGGGGAATAAACCCTACACAGGTACATGGTGGCCCTGAACAAACAACTCAGAGAAATTGAGAAGCATGTGGCTGGAGCTCGGAGCAGAGAACTAGATGGCCCAGTACATGACACACAACCTGGAGATTATGTGTATGTTAAGTCTTTTACAGAAAAGACTGTGGAGCCTCAGTGGGAAGGAGTGTTACAGGTGCTTCTCACCACTAATACTGCAATCAAGATTAAGGAACAGAAGGATTGGATTCATCATACGCAAGTAAAGAAGGCTCCAGATGCTCTTGGAAAGCAACACTGGATTATAATGAACTGAATTTGAAACTTACTTGAGAAAGATGAATAGATTTTGGATAGCAATGTTAGCCTGGAGAACTGTATTTCTCATGATTATGGCCATAACTGTGACCAAAGTTAATGCAACACCACATATATATAGTACAACTGGGAGATTTTTTTGCCATGGAAAACCTTATGACGCTTACTCCCGTAGGATGTTATCCCAAATGATGAAGATTACCAATGCAACTGTTGGGGAAGGGAGAAAGGTTTGGGGTTGTGAATAAGCGTTTGTTCAGGCTGGATTTCATAAGTATCACCAGAATCCTATGAATGACTTCTAATTGATTCTGGATGTTGTGAGACCTGTTTGTCTACCTGTCCTGAGTTTAGACTTAAAATTGAAGGTGTGCAGTTAAGGGGTGTAGATTAGATTACAATATTACTCAGGATTGTGTTGAACCCCACATAGATGAGACTGCAGAAAATACACTGACCCAGAGACTGGAAGAAACCACAATCACTTGAGCCCGAACTACCTCAAGGAGAACAATTCAGCCAATAATTACCAAAATTGGACCTTGTGCTATTAAGAGAGTAGGGACCTAAAGATGATTACTGAATCCAGAGTGGTCCCTGAAGCGAGTAGAAATGGAAATACAAGTAAATGCTTCTGCTATGCAATAAGAATGTACCCCATTCCTTACCACTTCCTTTATGGATCGGACCACTTGCTTACAGAAACATGCTCCTGATATGCTCAGACAGAAAAGAGATCTTACTGTGATACTGGGGACAGGATTAGGAATCTTGAACAGTATTGTTGCCCGATCCGAAGAAAACACAAACAACCGAAGTCGTTTATGCGGTGCTTTATTGAGGGCCCGGGAGCCTGTGGACTAGTGTCCAGAGACAGAGCCCCATTTGTCAGAAAATTCACAGGGTTTTTATATGCTTCTTTACACGATTTCTTCATCTTAACAGATTCTTACCACATTTTTGATACCTGGTACCATAATCTCTCTGACATTTAAGATTCTGCCAAAAGGTGCATTCTTTAGATAAATGGATACACTCCTTAAGATAAGTAATTATTTCACAACTATACTGCTTGCATTACAAAATTTGCTATAAAGTTCATCTGCCGGTTACATGCGGCCTACCAAGCCTTAGCATAACTACTACTAATGTCAACTAATGTCGATTACTAAGGTTTATTATTACTTTAATACGATTTATTATATCAAATGGCAACATTTCCCCCCTTTTGAGCATTCTTCAGTCTTCTGCAAGGATGCTCAATTCTTCATTATCATCGGGTCTTTCAAATGCTGGATTCCTTTTCAAATGCTGGATTTTCTTGCCCGATAGCAACTTCATACTTTGGAGGAGACAGGTGCATCTCGTTGGTTCTTGTCAAAGCTTTTATCACCCTTCTGGTGTGTCTGGTTTCTTTTTCAATAACTCCTAAAACACACTTATACACTAACCAGATAATTAATAACAAGACTGCAATCAACAGAATGTACTGTATTATGGACGAAACCCATCCAGAAACCTGAAGTCCTAAAGATTCAAAAATTTCTCCAATCCAATTGTGTTGTGCTTCCTTTTCAATGTCTTTTGTTTTGGATTCAACTATTGCTAATTGAGAGATGTCTTTTTCTACTTCGATAGTCATGTTTGGAATATGGATGCAACAATGGTCAATTTTTGTTTTTAGATATTGGCACACCCCATGCTCTTTTAACAAGAGCATATCTAATGCCATCCTATTTTGTAAAGTCATTCGGGATGTAGCTTGCAATTGCAAATTCATATCTTTGAATCCTTTCTTAGTGGCTGCTGCTAATCTCTCAGTTTGCCCTAGCAATTTGTACAACATGTCTCTGTTCCTATATGCGGCTATAGGTGCAAAGAGTGATTCTAAAACCCAACCGAATTTAACTCCACCATCAGGCTCATGCCATTCGTCCTCTAACTCAGTGAATGCATCTACTTCTCTTTTCTTCCGGTTAGATTTCAGTTTTGATTGCTTCCATAGGGGGCAAAGGGTAGGGACTCCTAGAGTGATTTGCGTCGCAGGTCCATCTATAGGGATATGTGTGGTCCATTGTCCATGTCCCATTACCCAGACTAAATTTCCTGGACTTTTAATTGTAGTATCTTTGCAGCTTACAGCTCTTCTGATTCCATTACTCCAGCTCAGTGCAGCTACCTTTCCCAGAATTGTGTGATTATATTTCCTGCATTCACATCCCCACTTGAGTAACACTCTAAGAGGAGCCAGACTGATTTGATTTTCAGGGGTATCACATGTAATGACTTTGGTGCAGTTCCAATTTTCTTTAGTTTCTTTAGTTTCCCTTGTAGAAGTTTCTGTCTTATAAACTTCCACCAGGGTTTTATTTCTCGTTCCTGTCCATTGTATGCACCAGTTTACTGTTCCAATATAGCTATAATATTCTAATAAACTCGGACCCCATACAGCTTTCCAATTGTCCCAAATTACCTGTTGCTGGGTTATATTTTGACACTTATATTCTTGGTAAGGCTGCTTTGTTTTGATTTCTACATCTCTAGTAGCATACAGTGCTGAGTGCCACACATTTCTTTTGATAGTCACTATCTCCTTTTCTTTTCTTTCAAGGTGACATACGGTAGATATATTTTCAGCAGCCATAGGTGGTAATGGAATGGGAATTATTCCCCAAGGGATTGGTTCTCCTGCCGCTTGTGGAAGTGGCAAGCAGGCTGTAATTTGGGATATGTTTTGTACCAACCCAAAATCTCTAATCAACCCCACTACCAAATTTTCTTGTTTATGACTCTGCTGTACTTCTGGATCTTTCAGCTCTCTACGTCTTTTCTCTGTTGGGAACACTCTATCACCAGGCCTGATTCCTTGTCCCGCTTCTACTATTCTTATTCCATAGTCAGCATCAAGTTCACATATCACCAAACACAAGTACTTTCCTTCAGTAGGGCCAATTTGTGGGTTACTAATATTTAACCATCCTATGCCTTTTCCAAATTTTTCCCACCAGCTAATTCCTTGGTCTATCCTATCCCATGACTTCTGGTCGTTTTCTTTCCACCATTTAACTTGCAATGTTTGATTACATTTTTGTTTTAACACAAATGAACAATTTACCTTCAAGGGAAGTCCGTCCCACACACTTTGTACAGTCCAAGGAGCTTCTACCTCCACGGATTCTTGGGATGGGGTGTCCTTCCTTAATTTCCAGGGCACTATTCTCAATTTAATTTGCTTATAATCAAAGCTTCTTCTAGATTGTACAATGCACATGTACCTTTCCATATCTTGTTGCTTAACTTGCTTCAATTGCAATGTGGTGTTTCCTCTTTGTGCATCCGTATCCCAAACCGTACTAATATTTGCCTCTGGGTAATCAGCACCCTTTTTCCAGGTTACCTGTACATTCTGGACTTCAGCTTCCTGGTTATTGGTTATAAAGCAGGTCAGGTTCACATCCATTCCGTCCATAACACCAACCACTGGTTCCATAACTGAAACTACAACAGAACCATAAGCAGGAATTGGTTTTGTTATCACCAGTAACAAGATAATTAAAAATGCTACTTTCCGCGAAAAATCATCCGTGTTGGAGAGACTAGCTGAGTCTCCCATTGTACAGGGACCTTCTTGACTCGAGTGTAATGGATCCATGAGTCGATTCCTTCGACCTTTACGGCAGTGTAGGTGGTCAGGATCACTTGGCGTGGGCCATCCCATGTTTCTTTCAGGGGGTGGGTAGACCAATTCTTTACGTACACTCGGTCTCCTGGTTGAACGTCATGCACTGGATTTTCCAGTGGCATAGGCCGATTCCACTGCAGAGTTCCCCTTAAGGCAGTAAGAATTTTATTTAATGACATGACATAACTGAATATTGTCTGATCTCCTTGCACATGCAAGTCCCCTTTTAACACAGTAGCATGGTATGGTTTCCCATATAGGATTTCATATGGGCTAACTCCCAACCGCTCCCTGGGTTTAATTCTGATCCGGAGCAGTGCTAATGGCAATGCCTGTGGCCACTGTATTTTTGCCTCTTGGCAAATTTTCTTAATTTGCCCTTTGATTGTTTGATTCATCCGCTCCACCTGGCCACTCGATTGTGGTCGCCACGGGGTGTGTAAGTCCCAAGATATGTCTAGCATCCTAGCCACCTCTTGTACTATTCCGGCTATAAAGTGTGGGCCTCTATCTGATGACAATCCTAACGGCACCCCAAATCTAGGAATGATTTCCTTCAACAGTGTTTTAACTACTTCTTTTGCTTGATTTGTTCGGCAAGGGAAAGCCTCCGGCCAGCCTGAAAAAGTGCACACATACACTAAAAGATACTTAAAGTTCTGTGCCTTCGGTAATTCTGAAAAATCTACTTGCCAGTAATCTCCTGGTTCTGGTCCCATTTGTAATTTCCCCAGCTGGATTTGTTTTCTAACTACTGGGTTATTTTTCAAACAGGTTGGACACATAGCATTCACCCTTTTTGCCAATGTTAACATCTGGTTAGAAATTACTTCTCTTTTCAGAAATTTTACCAAGGCCTCTGCTCCCCAATGGCATTTATTATGTTCTGTTTCCAGAATTGCTTTCATGATTCTGGCAGGCACTACAACTTGTCCCATTGCGGTTACATACCATCCGACTTCATTCTTCTGAGCCAGCAGCAGTGATGCCAGTTTTTCGTCATCCGGGGAGTACTTAGGTTCCTGTAATAAATGTGGAGTTACTGGGCTCACCTTAGTTGGTACCAAAGCCATTTGAGTCCATACTTCTCTGGCTACTTCCCGAGCCATCCTATCTGCCATCCGGTTTCCTTCGTAGATTTTTCCGTCTTCCTTCTGGTGTCCTCTAACATGCATCACAGCTACCTTCGCAGGTTGGTGAACCGCATTTAATAGAGCAAGAATCTCAGTTTTATATTTAATAGTAACTCCTTGAGAGTTCAATAACCCTCGTTCTTTCCACAGAGCTCCATGAATGTGTACAACTCCGAAAGCATATTTAGAATCAGTCCATATGTTTACCTTTTTCTCCGAACTTAGTTCCAAAGCTCTCGTCAATGCGATAATTTCTGCTCGTTGGGCTGAGGTTCCGGGAGTCAGGGCTTTTGCTTCTACCACTGTTTTTACTGTTGTTACAGCATACCCTGCATACCTGGTTCCATTTTCCACAAAACTGGATCCATCAGTAAACAGTTCCCAATCCGGGTTTTCCATTGGAGTATCCTTTAAATCGATTCTGCTTGCATGTACTTGTTCAATCACTTCCATGCAATCATGCACCAATTTCCCTTCCTCCTGCTCGCTGCGGAGAAATTCTGCTGGGTTAACATGATTAGTCATTTTCAGTTCCACATCATCCTGTTCTCTCAGGATTGCTTGATATTGTAGCATCCTGCTGGACGAAAGCCAATGACCCCCCTTTTGCTCCAGGACTGCCAGTACCATGTGAGGCACAAATACCTCTAATTTTCTTCCCAAAGTCAATTTTCTGGCTTCCTGGATGAGGATCACTGTGGCCGTAACTGCCCGCAAGCATGACGGCCATCCAGCACTGACTGGATCCAGTTGTTTTGAAAAATACCCTACCGGGCGTTTCCAGGATCCGAGTCTCTGAGTTAGCACTCCGAGTGCTAACTTCTGCCTTTCATTCACATATAACTGGAAATCTTTGTTTAGATCTGGGAGGCCTAATGCGGGGGCCTCCTTCAAGGCCTGTTTTAAGTCCTCAAAGGCCTTTTTCCTTTGTCGGTCCCAGTGCAATTGTGGTTCCTTCAGGGCCTCATACAAGGGCTTAGCTAAGAGTCCAAAATTCAAAATCCACAGTCTGCACCATCCCACCATTCCTAAAAAGGACCTAAGCTCTTGATGGTTTCTTGGAAGGGGTATGGCACATATTGCTTCTATTCGATTGACTCCCAGCCTCCTTTGTCCTTGCATGATTTCGCATCCAAGATAAATTACACTTTCTTTTATCAGCTGTGCCTTTTTCCTTGACACCCGGTAGCCACCCTGACCCAGCATATTTATCAATGCAATAGTCAATTTCAGACACGTTTCCTTTTCTTCTGCTGCTAGAAAAATATCATCTACATACTGGAGAATGACATAAGAGAATGGTGACTCTCTTACCTCAGCAGTCTTCCACTCTTCTAATTCCTTTGCCAATTGATTTCCAAATATCGTAGGACTATTTTTGAAACCTTGAGGCAGCCGGGACCAGGTGAGCTGTCTTTTTCTTCCAGTGTCAGGACTTTCCCACTCAAATGCAAAATATTTTCTACTTTCGAATGCCAGAGGGATGCAGAAGAAAGCATCTTTCAAATCAATAACAGAAAACCATTTAAATTTTTCTGACACAGATGTTAATAAAGTATATGGATTGGCAACCACTGGGTGAATGTCTTTGGTAATATTATTGATTGCCCTTAGATCCTGCACTAATCGATACTCACCATTTGGTTTCTTTACCGGAAAAATAGGAGTGTTAAATTCTGATTCACATTCTTGCAGAATGCCTTGTGCCAAAAACTGAGTTATTAAAGGAGCAACACCCTTCTTAGCTTCTAATTTAATCGGGTATTGTTTTATTCTGACTGGCTGAGCTCCTTCCTTTAATTCTACTACTACTGGCTGGGCAGCCTTTAATTTTCCAGGGTTCCCCATTTCCCATACCCAAGGTACTACAGCTTGATCTACTTCAATGGGAATGGGAGTGGGATCTATTTCCCTTATGGTAAACAATTTAGCAATCTCTTCCTCAGGGAATTCCAATTTGACTCTTCCTTTTTCAAAAATTATTTTCACATTTAGTAACGACAGTAAATCTCTGCCCAGCAATGGCTTTGGACAATTTGGCATGTACAAAAATTGGTGATCCAACTCTTTTCCCCCTAATTTTAAATTTAATGGTTGCAGGAAAGGTCTTTCCTCTAGCCGTCCGGTGGCTCCTACTATTTGGATAGTGGTGTCACTAATTGGCCCTAATCGTTTGTTTAAAACAGAATATGTTGCTCCGGTATCCACAATGAATTCTTGTTCTTGTCCTTCAATGTCTATCCTTACCTTTAAATCCTTTTCTAGTCAGCTTTGATTCTGGTAATTGCCCAACACCAGTGCTTGGGCGACCCCTTCTGGGTTCATTGGGTAGCCCCCTGAATTATTCATGGCCAGTCCGGATGCTCCTCCTAACCCAGCTTTCACAGGGCACTCATTTTTCCAGTGTCCTATTTGTCGGCAAAAAGCACACTGATTAGGAGCAAGACCTCCTTGCTGATATCCTGGGGGAACCATCCCTCTTCCTCCTGTTCCCACATTCTGAAACCCTGCTCTTCCTTGCCCTCGCCCTCGGCCATAACCACCTCTGCCCCTCCCTCTGCCAACATTTACTTGTTGCAGCGCTGCCAAGAGGCTCGCTTGTTGCCTTTTATTAACTTCTTTGTCCCTATTGTTGTAAACCTTCCAAGCTATTTCCAGCATTTTATCCAAATCCCGAGTATCATGTCCCTCTAATTTCTGCAACTTCTTTCGTATATCTTCCTGTGACTGACCTAAAAAGATTAGAGCAAGCTGCAACTTCCCTGCTTCACTATCAATTTCCAGATCAGTGAAGCGTCTGGCAGTTTCCTTAAGTCGCTCCAGAAACGCCGAGGGTGATTCATTCTTATCTTGTCTAACTGTATACAATTTTGACCAGTTTAACGTTTTAGGCATTCCAGTCCTAATTCCTTCTACTAACAATTCCTGATACTCCCTGATAGATTCCCTTCCTCTACCACTGTTCGGATCCCAGTCAGGATCATCACTCGGTACCAAGTCACTCACGGTTCTCCTGTCTGAATGCAACCTGATTATTTCCCGAGCACGCTCCTTCATTGCCCGCAACACCATTTCCTTTTCGGTGGAATCCATTAAGGTATCTAACAAAACTTGCATATCATTCCAGTCTGGATTCTGAGTCTTAATAATCATCCTGACCACCCGTGCCACTTTTTCAGGATTCTCACGGTAACTGCCCGCTGACTGCTTCCAAATCACCAGATCTCCTGGGGAGAAAGGTACTTTCACAAGCACCCTTTCTCCTTGGGGTCCCATAGCTTCCCTTAAAGGGGCAATGAGCCGGGGTTCCCCATAATTCTTACGTCCCTGTCTAGTTCGAGCCGCGAGCGGGGTATTTCGCCGATTTTGAGGAGAAGCAGGGGAAGGGGTCGGGGGACGCACAACAACCTTTTTAACATTCCCTGGCACTGCTGTCACTTTTGCCACCTCCTCCTCTTCCTCTTCCTCCTCTTCCTCCTCCTCCTCACTGCTCTCCGGTAACGGTGGATACAGAGAGGAATGGGGTGAAACAGAGGGGAGGGGTGAGACAGCCGGAGGGGGTGAGGTAGCAGGAGGAGACAAAGCAGCAGGCGCATCGGGTGTTATCATTAAAGACAAATCCTCCTCTGGTCGAGAGGTTAAGGCTAAGCACCGAACACACTTAGATTTTCCTTTACAACCCCCACACTCAGGTTCTTTCATTTCCAATACCATGATTCCACATTCAGTCTGCCACTCCTTTTTGCGGTGCAACAAATAAAACAAATCTAAATACTGTATCTCATCCCATTTTTCATTTTCCCTTAAATACTGCATTAACGAATTCAGAGTATCATAATCCACAGTACCATTTTCTGGCCATGCCGGCCCCTCTCGGTCATATTCTGGCCACAAATGATTACAATAATCAATCATTTTACCCTTACTCATCTCTTGCGAAAACCCCTCACTTTTCCACCTCTTCAACAAACATCCTAACGGTGTATTTCCAGGCATACCCTTAGAGTACTGAACCATAGACTTAAGTGCTTTAAATGGCATTTTAAACCAGTTTCACTTACAACTGTACAACAACTCGACAACCGATCGCAACAACCAATATGCAGCAACGTACAAGGAGATAATAACCACAATTAATATTGACAGTGTGACAGAATCAAGCATACCACATACTCACACGCACATGACAGAAATAAACAAATACTAGAATAAATACCAGACCAATCCAACTTGCCGCTTCTCGACGCCGCGAGGGGCAAGTGCCGGACCTGCGCAGCTTTCGCCGCGTCTGACAGCCGGCGCCTAGGCTTTCCAGACCAACCAGACGTCTTAGCCCAACCCTGCGAGGATCGCCGCCTCGTCTTATGAGCAGGCACCCAAAACCAGAAACAGAAAATAAAGCACCTTCGGGCTTACCTTTTGCAGTCGTCCGCCAGGCGCGGGGGTCGGGCACGAACCGATGACTCCCTGAGAATCACTCGGTGCCGGCGTGGAGTGGATCAGAACGCGAACCGCCCCAGCCACCTTCGGAGTCCTGCCGCGGTCGCCAGAAAACTGTTGCCCGATCCGAAGAAAACACAAACAACCGAAGTCGTTTATGCGGTGCTTTATTGAGGGCCCGGGAGCCTGTGGACCAGTGTCCAGAGACAGAGCCCCATTTGTCAGAAAATTCACAGGGTTTTTATATGCTTCTTTACACGATTTCTTCATCTTAACAGATTCTTACCACATTTTTGATACCTGGTACCATAATCTCTCTGACATTTAAGATTCTGCCAAAAGGTGCATTCTTTAGATAAATGGATACACTCCTTAAGATAAGTAATTATTTCACAACTATACTGCTTGCATTACAAAATTTGCTATAAAGTTCATTTGCCGGTTACATACGGCCTACCAAGCCTTAGCATAACTACTACTAATGTCAACTAATGTCGATTACTAAGGTTTATTATTACTTTAATACGATTTATTATATCAAATGGCAACAGTATGGACTCAGAAGGGTTAATGAATAAATTGGCTGCAACTGGTAGCGACACAGATAAATTACAACAACTTCTACAATCTTTTCTACTACCCTTAGGTACTAGACAGTGGAAATTTTCCAAAATATTACTGGAGTGGGAAAGTATAGAACAACAAGACCACGGACTAATAGTGAATGCAATGGGAGCAGCTAAGGAGAATATGTCCTTAGCCCTTGGATGTGTACAAGCACAATTATGGATGTGATCCGTAGATGCCTCGATTATCAGGGAAGATGGTAAAGTCACATTCCCTGCGGAGATTTCCAGAATAGTTTGGGATAATGCTTCTGATTTAGAAAAAAGACCTCCAGTCATGGTGGGTCTTAATTAATTTCACTTACGATCCTGTAACAAGTATGGTAACTGCCTTTGTTCTAACTATACATAATGCATCAGTGAATCTGAAACATCCAATAATTACCTGAGGATTGAACCATGAAGGAACCATCCTATTCCCTTCCGAGCACAGGAAATGGACACAGAAGCCCAAAGGGAAATGGCAGACTATTTTTATAGATTCTTGTACATTGAGGAAACAATTGGGGTTTATATGTGAAGGAAACATAAATAATGACCAAGATACCTGTCTGAATACAGAGAAAAGCATTTGCCACTTTGAAGTTCACTTGGCCAACCGGACAACCTTACTTGTGCACAGAAGCCAGGATTGTTCGCGTCTCACAACACTATGCTCCACAATTCGGGTACATGAATTAGCTATAAATGAAACCCAGTCCAATCTGTGTATTGGCAGCTTTGTTAGAATTGAAGGTTGTGACTTTTCATATCAAGCACCTGTGATATCACACCAATATATAAAAGTAAATCTGAGTTCAGTACAGGAAATATCGCCTGTACCTATCAGGATGAATTTGACTTTAGTCAAGCAGCTATTGAAGCATGAGGACTTAAAGGAGATTCTCAATGAAAGTAAGAACAAAGGGAGAAAGACTGATCACACTACACCACGACACAGAAACCATAAGAAGAGCTTTCAAAAGATTGGAAGTAGACACCTCTTAACGTTGGTGGGATGCTCTCTTTGGATGGTCACCCTGAGGAACTGGAATACTCAACACATTGGTTCATCCAATTATTGTACTATTAATTTTAGTTGGTGTTAGTATGATTATGTCTATTAAAATGTTCATTTGGAATTGGAGGATATTGCAACGAGTAGCAATTTTAACTTCATTGACGAGAGCACTCAGTGCGGCTTTAAGAGATACCGTACCTCAGTATGAGGATAAAGGACTTAGGTACTAGTAAAAGGACTTACTAATTTTATAGAAAAAGGGGGAATGAGCCATAATATTTGTACTATTTTTTTATAGTTTTGAGAATTGCATGTTTAGGGAATGAGTTATGGGGTAGATATCTTGAAAAACTTAGGAGCTAGAGGTTAGGAATGTAACCCTTAAACATATATATCCTAGCAGGGGGATTAGAAGTTGACAAAGTCAGGTCATATAATATGCAGAACCAGCAAAATATACATATGGAAACAATAAGTGAAACTGATATATATTAGAAAATGCTTATAGTTAGCCAAAAGAAACCCATCAATTATAAATTTTGACACTGAAGGCAATAAATTAATAAAGGGACTAACAAGTCAGGTAGTCATGGTAAAAAGACAGAGTTAAAGAGTTTAGAGCTCCTTTTAGAGGTAGACGATCCTTACTTCATCTCTTACAACCCTTCAACTCAAATTGAAGACCACCACCCCAAAACCAAGGGGATACTATACAGCTGCAATGAGTATGCAGCTAATTTTAATACTATGTGGGGAAAGGGTGGTGACAGGTAATAAATGTGTATAGGTGTTTTTGAATATGCATGATTTTTGTGAATAAATGAAGGACCAAAAAATGCCGAGGGCACACACGTCTTTGGAGACATCCCTCATGTTTGCCCAGCACTGAAATAAACATATCCTTTTGACTAAATTGGCTGAAAGGTATTTTCCTTGCTTTTCACGCATCACAATGAATATCTCCGACCAGCAACCACAGATGTTGTGCACTCTGAGGATACCAGGCACCACCCCACCTCAAATTCAACTCGGAGGTTTGGCAGCCTGGGGAGTGTGAATTGAGGCAAATTTCTGATTGGGGTTATTGAGGTGAAGGGCAGGAATTATCCTATGATGCCTTTATGGTAGTTGACTGATACCCCTGTTTGGCAGAACTAGTGGTCCATACCAAAAATTAAGTTGATAGCCCTTTGTCAATTGGTTCAAATGCAGTGATGGAGAGCACGGGGGCATTGCAGCCTGGTATGCCTTTTCCCACCATGCTCCCTGCTGTATGGGACATTTTGGTCATTGACTTGAAGGATTGCTTTTTCACAATACCCTTGTGTCCTGAAGATAGGCCAAAATTTGTTTTTACGGTGCCTGCAGTGAACAATTCTGAGCCAGGGCAGAGATATCAATGGAAAGTTTTGCCACAGGGTTGTCATTGTAGCCTGACACACTGCAGCAGGCTGCAGCAAGGTCTTTCTACTCATCAGGTATACCAAGTAGATCCTTCCATTGATATCACTGTGTTTATCACCAATCTGGATTTACATCCTACAAGTATCATTGGCCAGCAGAATGACACATGGTCTGATCCTTTGCACGTTCTGGAGTGGGTTATTATGCCACATCAGCTGCAAAAGACAGCAAGGATGGTGTTGGAATTGTTTGCCCGACTGATTATCAAATGCTGTCTAGGATGAGTGCACTTGATAGCAGTGGACCCTGCAAGGATTGTATTTCCTGTGGAGCAAGAGTTCCTTGAAGGAGGCTTTGTTAATAGTGTTCCTTGCAAAGTACACTGCAAGATTTTACAGGACAGATTGCTTGTCATCTGCCCAGCCATAAGCTACTGCAAGTAACAAAGACATTTAGGTTGTCTTTGAGAACAAAAAGTAGTTGAGTCCCAGTGCAAAGTTCTGCTGCTTTCACTGACAGGTCAGGCAAAATAGGGAAGGCCCCTGTTACTTGGGAGGATGAGTCTGATTGGCAAATGCTGGAAGGCCATGTGTTGGAGTCAGTGAGTTAGGGGTCTCTCTGAATTCTTCAGAGAGAAGTCAGAGTGCAGAGATTGAATAAGTCTTAGAGTGAGTTCTGATGTCTTTAGTGAGTAAAAGGTCTGGATTCCACAGCAGTAGCTTCTGTTCTGCTGAAGGTTGCAAAAACACTGATATCTTCAGTGGAGGCTCTAAGCCCACAGTTGTTGACAGGACTTGGACATAATAGTTATAGCAAGAATATTGCTTGCATTTCTTAGATAGATTCTATGTGTAGTCTTATACATAACCTGGTGAGCTAAGAAACTAGAATTCTAATAGGTTAAAGAGTAGTGGTCTGAGTTTGCATCTTAGCTTGTCGGAAAAATGCTGTATAACAGTATGTATTGGGAGAGGTGTTGCTTTTAGCCATTCTGGCTTCAAGCCATTTGCTTATTGCTACTGCTTTTGCCATTGCTTGCCATTGCTTTTGGTATTGCCTTTTGAGACTGATGTGCTTTGTAATAAGATGTGCTTTGTAATAAATAACCTTTTTAACTATTAGCTGCTTTGCTTATTTAGAAGATTACCCAACAAGTAAGAGCCTAAGAGCTCAGAGCAGGAGCCTATAGAGCTCCGGGTGTTAGGTGCCTGTAGAGCACCTGGGGGTCAGAAAGAACCTCCACATCTGGAATCCACATGTTTGGCATCAGTATGTTCAGTGCTGCCACTGCCTCCACTGGCCTTTTGGATGGTATGGGAATAGGTTTAGATCACTGTTCCATCCCTGCCCCTTAGGCACCTCACAGCCACTGCTGATCTCCAGCCACATCCCCACAAAGCCATTCTGCAGGATGTCAAAACCTGCTTTTCTCAAGCCCCTCATTCCTTCTGCTGCTGCCCTTCCCTCTTTCAGTTCCCCAGCAGCCTTTCAGCCCAGAAGCTGCTGAGCTCTCGGGATGCTCGCTGCTCTCCAGCTTCCACAGCTCCATCATCTCAGGCTCACTGGCATCCAGGAAGTTCAGCAGAGCTCCCTGCCCTGCTGCTCTCTGGAAGGTCTCTGCCAGCCCAGGTTTCTCCAGGGCTCCCATGCCATGGCCAGGAAGGGGAGTGGAGTCAGTGGGGGCAGATGCACACCCTTGCTTAGTATCCCATCATTTCTGGCACAGCTAAAGAGCCATATGAGGACATGTTCAAACTCCAGTGAAAGGAGATTGTATCCCTGTCAGGGATACATTGGGCCCTTTCTCATAAAGGCTGACATCAAGTACAAGAGCCTTTGATTGGACATTCTCTTTACCAAAGCTGTTGTTCACCTGCCTCCTCCTGCACCCCATGACAAACCCAAAACAACTGCAGTTGCTGGCCCTGCTGCAAAGGCAAACGTGTGGCTGGGCTCTGGGCTGCTCTCCCCATGGCCACCTCCCATCCCTTCCCTCTGGACAAAGCCATGCCAGGGCACACAGCTGCCCGGAACCTGATGAAGTCTAAAAATAGCATCAGAGACAACTGTGCAGAAGGCCATGGCTGCACAACTCAGAAGCTGAGACAATCTAGAACTGATTTTGCAGGACTGCCTGTTCCAGAAAATACCTTTTTCCTTCTCAATCAGACAGAGTTGACTTAAAACACCACCAAGACATAGACATGGTTCACACATACCTGTAGGTTACTGAATGTAGAAGTATTGCTTGGCCAGATTGGACATCTTGAGCTGCTCTGACTTCTTCTTGGGGTTTTCTCAGCAATAAGGCAGAGCAGGAGCCATGACAGAGCCCAGAAACCATTGAAGGACCTCTCCTGCAATTGGTACATGCTGAAGATGTGAAGTCTGTACTACACCCCCATCTTCCTTGGCTCAGTTGCTTCCCTGGGCTCACACCACAGGAAAAGCTCTCAGACTCCTTCTTATTGATGCTTTAAATTTTAGCTTTCACATTTCCCAGATTCTGTGCTGACTTGGTGTGGGACTCCAAACTTCATATTAAGTGTCAATAGGTTCTCTTCCCAGTGGAATTTAACCCAAAATTCCTTTTCCAGCTTGAGAATGCAGGACAACTGATATCCACAAAGCATAAACAATGGCAAAATGAACGGAGTGGACCCAGATGATAGAACTTTGTGACCTGAAGCTGTAATTGGACAATTTACCCCTATATGTTTATGGACCAATACTTATAAAAGTGTAAAAACTTGTGATCAGGATCCATCTTGGATCCATCCTGGGTGTAGCTTTGGCCAGGCTCTTCTACTGCCCAAGGTGTATCCTTTTAAGGCCTCTTAAAAATACCTAGTTTATTCTTTTAACTCTTTCTAGTGTCTAGTCCAGATCAGCCTCTCTAGGAATCACTATAGTGCATAAAGTGACAATCTATCACACAGGACTTAGATTGGTGTCCTTACCTCACACCCTTTTCCCTTAGAACTCAGCTCCTGGTTGTTTCTACTGATATATTTGTAGCCAATGCCATTTTTCCCTTTCTCTTCCTCTCCACTGCACATCGGGCTTGGCTGCCTGGAAGGAGAGCTCTTCTGGATGGGAGGCAATGGCTTGGAGTGAAGGAGCACAGAGGGAGGTGACCTGGAAAGATTCTTGGCAGCACTGTTGGGAGATAGACCTGCAAAGTGGAGATACAAATGGTAACAGAGGCTGCAATGCCAACCTAAAGCTTCTGAAGCTCCATATTCCATGGGACATATTTCCTGGAAACTTCTAAATAGCTGCCATGGGAAACATGCTCCTGCCAGCAGCTCCTTGGGGCAGGCCAGGGCCGCACCCTGACCCACTTGCACAGAGCTCCCAGGGCAGCAGTCTGGCCTCTGGGCTGCCCTGAGACAGCAGGGAGCCCAGAGCCCTGTGCTTCCAGCAATGGCTCAGCTGCACATGCAGCCTCCTGCTCCTCTCCCTGCCCCACAGCTGAGCAGCCCTGCAGAACCATGGGGAACTGGGAGCAGCACAGCTCATGGCAGGAGGCACCTGCAGGGCAGAACTGTTCCCTGGCAATGGGCACAGGCTCTCCAGGCTGGCACAAGACCCTTCCTCCTGCCAGAGATTGGCCCAGCTCCCACCTTACCTCTGTGTGAGACTGAGCCATGTTCACAAGGGAACACGTGAGTTAGATGACCTTCCTCCATTATCATACCATATACGTGTCCAATGGTTGAAGCTCTAGAGGGACTTTTGAATTCTTGAGAAAATTTCTTTGTTTTTATTTTTCATGGATCTAGCCTGTGTTTAATTCTTCTGAACACTATTGAGTTATCATGTCTGAAGGGAAAGGTGGAAAGCTCCAATGATAAGAGGGGAGGAAAGATTTCTTCTTGATGTGGCCTTTTGTGAATACCAGTAAAGACCCACACAGCTGTGACTGCTATTTCTGCAAACCTCCATGAGCTCTCAGCAAGCATGGCAGGCCTTGCTGGTGTTTTCATAGCACCGTAATATCATCCTCAAGTGTTGGACCCAATCACCAAGCAGAGGAAGAACAGGAAATTTATTTGTAGTGAGACCCAACACTGATGGCTAAGAAAGAAACAGGACTTACATCTCCTGACCATGTTCAATTTGTGGTCATCTGTGGCCACAGTCCCTGACCCCACTGACAGTATGAGTGATTTGGCTACTGTCAAAAAGGAGAAAGCAGAGTAAACTAATGACAGAATGTTGTGATGCCATGGGCGTCCTTGCAGGATCACCTGTAGCTGTCAGCCACCAACTCTGACACAGGGCCAGCACTGACCACAGTGGACCAATGTTCCCTGAACAGAGGTGGGATTTTTCTCCATTTTGGTCAGGCCTTTCAACTCCTTTCTATCCTCACCTTTTCCTTCTGTGGCCTTTCCTTTTCCAGTAGAATCCATGTTTGAACCCATGCTTGTGTCTTACAGAAGTATCTCGGTTGAATTTGGGAACTGTCTGGGATAGACAGCGACAGGAGCTGGTCCCCAGCCCTAGAACAAGGTGGGGTGACTCCAATGGCCAGCAGTGGGCACAGACAGCAGAGTCAGACGTGTCTCCTGCTGTGTCTCCAGCCACTGTGTCTGTGTCACCCACAACCTTCCAAGCCCCAGCGCGGGGCTGCCCCTTTGTGACACAGTCGCCCCTGGTTGTCTCATTTCCATGGTCACAGAACCCCCACCCCAGCTCCATCCCCTTCCCTTCCTTTCCCAAGGGCAGCCAGCCCTGGGCCCTTCCAGGCCTGAGGGTTTGACACTGTCTAGGAAGTTGATGCTTTCCAAAGCTGCTTTTCAAGGCCTTCATTTATGTCCTTCCCACTCAGTTCTGGGCTGCAGCTTGTTGGCTGAGGATTTTGTTTATTTCTCCTCACAATAAATAAAGTGCTGACACACAACCAGTTATTGGCAGTAAAAGAAGCTTTGCACCCCCCAGGATATGATCCCTGAATTCAGTTGGCCAATATCACCAGGAAACAAACTGACCATCCAAATGTTCCACCTTTGCTCTTCATTGCTTCAGGGGTTTATTCCCTGCTTTCTTTATTGCAGAGACACTGAAACACAACATAAACAGGATTTGCCTCAAAATATTTCTGATCTTGGCACTTCCTGACAATTCAAAATTTTCTTAATGGAAATAGCATGGGGCATGTTCTTCTGAAATACTCTCCAACAGAGTGGTTAAAACTGATCATGCTTGATTTGGCAGAACTGAGCATGAGCCAAGGGACCAGTGGGTCTGATCCCTTTTCCTGCATCAGCAAAATTATTTCTTCAAGTCTCATCTCTCCTACCTCCTCAAAGAAGCTTTGCACTCTTCATTCGCTGCCCCCAGTATTTAGTGGGCCAATATGATCAGTGTGTCTGTCGGGTGGAAATTGGCCATGCAAAGGTTCTCCTTCATTGTGGCAGGGGTTTATTCCTGCTTTCTTTCCTGCAGACACACCCAAACCCAGCACTGCAACACCAGCCTCAAAATGATTCTCATTTTGACTGTCCCTGAAAATTCAGAACCATCCTCAGAGTGTTATCTGTGGGGGTTAAAGTCGGGTGGATGGTCATCAGGACAGACTCAGGAGCTCGCTATATTCTGGTCATGAAGTTTGTAGTTTATTGTAAGGGCGTGGGTATATGAGGGAGTGAGTGTAAGAGAGAATAAGAGAGTAGAGAGAATAGAGCATAGAGAGAATAAGAGAGAGGATAAGAGAGCCATTTCCCATTTACAATACAATAAGTATTCTTCTGTGTTGAATATTCTAATTTCCATTAACAATCTACTACAAAATACTAATTTCCTAATATTTGCATGCAACCTATAGGAATTGCTCTATTACCATGTTTTATGGCTTTCTTATCTATAAACTTTATCTCTAAACCTTTCCTGCCATACTTGGAACAGGATGTCTGTTAGCTCCTTGGTATTTGTGGCATTTGGCATTATCTAAACAAAGGAAGAGGCCTTAAACCTTCACATCTATTTCCTCGTCCCCAACAGTTTCCCTGTTCCCAGGGACAGGCTCCAGGGCTGGGCTGTCACTTGCACAGAATGAGGAAGAGCTGCTGCACTTGCCAGTGGCTCAGGGGGCTCACGATCAGTGCTTTGAATGCAGCTTTTGTGCACACTCTGCCTCCCTGAGCCGAGCAGCATTCCTGGGCATGGACACCCCTGCTGCAGCCACCATCCTCCCAGCACAGCTGCAGGAACGAGATTGCAGCAAGTCCTGCCTGAAGGAGTCTCCAGTCTGCTGCAGCCCTGCACCTGCAGTGGAATCACCTTGTGCTGCCATGGGGGAGCAAAGGGGGTGAGGGGCTCTTTGCAGATGAGGGTCTCCTCAATTTGCTGCTGCTGCTCCTCCCTGGGCCTGATTCAGCAGCTGGTGCCTTTCCCTGAAGCTGTATCAGGAGCCTGCCTGGAAAAATGACACTGCCAGTGCAAGTGACAGCCACCCATCCCTGACATGACCCTGCCCACAGGGCGTTCTGCCTACCAAGCTGCTCCAGGTCAGGTGATGTTAGAAAACATGAAAATACCTTCAAACAATGCATTTTCCACATTCTGTCAAAATCATGGCCACACAGTCCACATGCTGGGGGCAGACTGCTGTCAGCAGAATGGGGGCAGCCCCAGCAGCTGCTCTCCCCGTGGCTGGATGGCCATGGCAGTGGAGGCGAGTCTCTCACCATGCCCACTGCTGTGGCACCCAGTGCTCTGGAGTTGTTCCCACTGAACTCAGGGTGCTGCTACAGCAGCAACATCACTTCACACATTTGATAACAAAGACCTGCAATGGCATACACGACTTGCCCAAAGAGCTACTTAAAAAAAATGGGAGGGGGCAGGGGAGTTAGAAGAGTTCACTCCTTCTAATACAAGCATACATGGATTTAAGCAGGGACATTGGGCTAATCATACTGGGGACTGATTTGAAAGCCTTGTCTCTAGCTAGGTTTTTTGAAGAGAAAGGAGTAGATAATATTTAACATCATGTCTGTGAGCAAGTCTGAGCCAGAAATCAAAGCACAAGGCAAATACTCCCAGATTTGCTACCCATAGGGAAAGGAAGCAGAAAGGCAGATAAAACAAGTGCCATTGCAGCTAAATTGCCTGCATTTATCTCATGGTCCATGCTTTCTGTACAAAAGCACCTCAGTTCAAATGCACAGCTGAAGATCAAGGAATGAAAGTGTTTCAAGAGCTTTAAAGCCTGATTCCTTTTACTTTCAAGGAAAGGGAGATGTTAAATTCCTTAAAAACACCAATGTGGGTCTATTTAGGACTGCATCCTTGAAAACAAAGAATGGAGGTTTAGAGCTGCAGAACTGTTTCATTGGAAAACCCTTTCAAGACCAGAGATGCCCCCTAATAATCTGAGGCTGCTGACACTGCCAAGGCCACCACTAAAGCATATCCCAGGACAGGATGTTCTTGGCCTTCTTGGCCACCTGGGCACTCGCTGGCTCACCTTCAGCCACTGCCAAACAGCATCCCATGACCTTTTCAGCTGGGTGGATTTCCAGCCACTCTGCCCCCAGCCTGGAGCCTCCCATGGCTGTTGTGGCTGAAGTGCAGCATGGGGCACTTCACCTTGTTGAACCTCATACAGGCGGCCTCAGCCATGATCCAGCCTGTCCAGGTGTCTCTGCAGACACTTTCTACCCCCCAGCAGATCAACAGTCCCACCCAGCCTGGGTGCCTCTGTTGCCAGGGAAACTTGCTGACCTGTTTGGCATGGACACTTTTGTGTGGAGCCCCAGCATTGGGAGTGGAGGTCTGGGCTCCTGGTCAGCTCAGGGGGCCTTGGCCCAGGAGCCCTGGCAGGGGCAGCTGAGCAGCGCTGCCCCCAGGGTCACTGCCAGGGAAGAGGACAAGGGGAAGGGCCAGCAGGGCTCAGCCTCACACAGAGGGAAGGTGGGAGCTGGGCCACTGTCTAGTGACCTCCCTTTAGATGGGTTGATTGTAAACCTGTGTGTTCACCTCACTCACTTTGTCCCTTTTACCTGATGTATAACTTCTAATTCCCTATCAACAACTCAGATGAAGGAAAGGAGTTCATGGAGTGTGGCATGCTCTGTGCACACTCTGAAGCTTCATCTGACTCTGCATCAACAACCCTGCACAGCCAGGAAGGACAGGGACATGCTGGAGCAGGAGCCCAGCACGGACACTGAGGGGCTGCGAGGGCTGGAGCAGCTCTCCTGCAAGGAAAGCCTGGCACAGTTGGGCTTCTTCAGCCTGCAAAAGAGACTTAGACTTAGGCTTGGCCCAACTGCGGCCTTCCAGTACCTGATGGCAACCTACAAGAAAGCTGGACAGGGGCTTTGTATAAGGGCAGGCAGAGAGAGCACAAGGAAAGACTTTCCTGGAACAGAAGCTGTGCATGCCCCACCCCTGACATTGTACGAGGCCAGGCTCGATGAAGCTCAGGAGAAGTCGGTCTGGTACAAGGGGTCCCCAGGCACAGCACAGGGGTTGCAGCTATGTGGTCTTCCAGATCCCTTCCAAGCGAAAGCATGCCATGATTCCGTGATTCAGGGATACCTCCCCTCCTCATCCTCTGGCAGAAAAAGAAACTTGGCACCAAGTTCCACATTGCAGACCATGTCTTTTGACAACCTGCTACTGTTTCAACAGAGAATGAAAAGGGATGACAATAGTGACACAATTTCTCTTTTCTACTTGACATTTCAATGCTCCGCTCCTGTCTACACCGGCAAAACTCAGAAGAGGCGATTCTTCCCTACGAAATGCTTTGTCACACTCAAAGAAGAAAGCCAAAGAATGGCAGAATGGTGAGAGCACTGTGCAGTCCGCACGGGAGGAGAAGCCTCCCCTGGAGCAGCTCTACAGGGAGGGCCCAGTGCTGGGGAGCAGTGGCTGTGGCAGCGTTTACACCGGGACCCGGCTTGTTGACAGTGCCCCGGTGAGAGATGGGGCCGGCTCAAAGTGGGGAGGGGGATGCGGGTGGCGAGCTGAGCCTGCCACTTGCCTTGGCTTGCAGGTGGCCATCAAGCGAGTGGGCTGGGATCATATCTGGCAGTGGGTGTGGCTGGTGAGTGAGTGGGACCAGTGGGAGCAGCCAGCGGGGCGTGCTAGGCGGGGTGAAGACCAGGCCCGGCAAGCGGAGTGGCAGTCGGGACACTGCGAGGAGAGCGAGTGTGGAGGGAGCATGGAGGGAGTGTGGAGGGAGTGGGGAGGGAGCGTGGAGGGAGTGTGGAGGGAGCGGGGAGGGAGCGGGGGCTGCGCAGCATCCCGGGCAGTGGCGAGCTGTAGTGGGGCCGGGCAGAGGGTGCTGAAGGTGTGTTGCAGCATCAGCCCCACTGACGGCATCGGGGTCCCCCCGCAGAACAACGGTGCCCTTGTGCCCCTGGAGTTGGTGCTCAACTGGATGGTGTTGTGCCCTGGCTTCTGCAGTGCTGTGTGGCCCCTGGAGTGGTTCAAGCTGCCCGACAACTTTGCGCTGGTCATGGAGCGTCCGGAGCGCTGCCAGGACCTGTGGCACTTGCTGGAGGTGGGCAGGTCCCTGCCAGAGCCTGTGACATGGGGACTGTTCCGCCAGGTGCTGCAGGCCATGCGGCACCGCACCAGCCGTGGCGTCCTGCACCGCGACATCAAGGCCAAGAACATCCTCATCAATCTGGGCACCGGCGAGACGAAGCTCATCGACTTCAGCTGTGACACTATCCTCCAGGACACCTTCTACACCTGGATGGCAGGTGAGCCCAAAGCCAGAGTCCCTCGGGCAGCAGAAGTTCTCCCCTTCCCTGGCACAGGGGGAAGACAGAGGGAGGGAGGGAGGGGACATTCTTCTTCAGCCAGTTGCAGGACCAGCATGGTGCTTCAACCTCCCCCTTCCCCAGCAGTGCTGCACCCTTGTGGACACAGCTCAGTACTGCAACGCCCACCTGATCAGTGCTGCCACCTTGTAGAGAAAGACTGGTACAGCATGCCCTCCCCACAGTAGTGCTTCCCCCATGTGGACACAGCATGGTACTGCAGCCACCCCGTCCTCTGTGTCCCTCTTATGGACACAGATGGGTACTGCAGCTCTCCCTCCTCTGAGCAGTGCTGCCCCATTGTGGACATAGCCCAGTACAGTACCCTCCCCACTGTTCAGTGCTGTCCCCTCATGGACAAAACCCAGCAATGCAGGACCCTCCTTCCGAAGCAGTGGTGCCCAGTTTTGGACACAGACTGTAACTGTAGCCTTCCCCCTGAGCAGTTCTGCCCCCTTGCGGACACTGCATGGTACTGCAGCTCCCCTCCCTGAGCCGTGTTACACCCTTGTGGGCACTGCAGCCCCCTGCTTCTGAACAGTGCTGCCCCCTTGTGGACACAATATGGAACTGCAGTCCCCCCCTTCCCTGAGCAGTGCTTCCCCATTGTGAATGCAGCATGGTACTGCAGCCCCCACCTTCTGAGCAGTGATGCCCTCATGTGGACACGTACCGGTACTGCAGCCTCCCCCTACTCTGAGCAGTGCTACTCGCTTGTAAACAAAGTCTATTACTGCAGCCTCCCCCCAGTTCAGTGCTGCCCCTCTGTGGACAAAACCTGGTACTTCAGCACCCCTCTCCTCCAAGTAGTGGTGCCCAAATTTGGACACAGACTGGTACTGCAGCCTTCCCCCCAAGCAGCGCTGCCACTCTGTGGACATATCGTGGTACTGTAGCCCCCCTCCTTGAGCACTGCTGTGCTCTTGTTCACACAGCATGGTATTGCAGCCCTGCCACCCAAACGCTGCTGCCCCCTTCTGGACAAAACTCTGTACTGCAGGCTTCCCCCGAGCAGTGCCTCACCATTTGTGGACAAAGCATGATACTGCAGTCCCCCTCCCAAATGGTTCTGATGCTTTGTACACACAGCATGATTCTCCAGCACCACCCCCCCCACCCCTCATTGAGTAGTGCTACCCCCAGTGGACACACCCACGGGGTTATCTCTCTCGAGGTTTCAGAGGGTGCAGACTCCTTTTATCCTAAACTCCTAGCTGCACATTGCTCTCTTCCTTTACCCATTGCCTGAGACACTAGGAAGGTACAGCCTTCCTGACCCACCTGCCCCACATTCCCCCTTGAACCTGGCATCTCCCCCACAGTTCAGATTTTCACACTTATGCAGACCCTTGTCTGTTTCAGGAGCAAAGCTCTCTGGACTCAGTAACAACCCTGCTGCCCAAAATCCGTAGAAATATTATGACCCATTTCACAGACGTAAACACTCATCCCTTCACCCATCAAATGATTTGTAAAGACATTAACACACATCTTTCCTCTCTCATTGATGTTTCCTGTGCTGGTAACAATCTTTGAAGCCCAGCCTTCACCCTGACCTCTCTGCTGTTGTAGCTCCATGGGCAGAGGTTGTTGTCTTTTCCCCCTTCCATGGGCAGGCCGCGGTTCAGCCATGTCCAAGACAGCAGGGCCTCACCCCACATCACTGTGCCCTGGGAAGACAAAAAACATCATTCCAAATGTCCCCATTCTTCATTCTTCCCAGGAATTTGGCTCTGCCAGTGGGGTTTGCTGCTCATTGCTACAGGAAAAAAGAAACCACTGTGACACTGTGGGGCCCCATGGAACCAAACATCCATTGTGACACCACAGAACATCACTAAACCAAGAGTCCATGGTGACACAACAAGGCTTTGTGGAACCAAAAAGTCCAAAGGACTAAAACAGATATTGCATGGCTCTGCCTTGGGAATATAAATCTTTGTGATGGCATCTTGACATACACTTGAGAAGGGTGTCTGTTTGTAGTGGGGAAACTCAGGAGTTTTAGATTGCTTCAAAAAGAGTGAAGGAAGAAAACCCCTGTTTGCTTGAGTGCCGCCTGTTCTCCAAACAAAGCAGGTCCCAGGTGAGTGAGGACAGACAGGATGGGGGTGGGGAATGTGGAGAAATATTGTCAACACTGGGTCAGACCTCAAGGAACAACTTCTCCCAGCAGGCCAGATCTCCTGAGAAGAGACCCTGCATCAGTATCATTCACAGAACTCTGCAATCAACTCTGCTCTAAAGAGAAACAGTAATAAAAGACATGCTTTAAAATAGGAACACTTATTTCTGAGAAGCTCTTTGAAATATTTCTCCATAACTGTAGAAAAAACTTCCTAATGAACTTCACAAGAACAGAGGGAAATCAAGGCAGAGCCATGGTTTTGTCAGGACTTGCTTTATCCCAATGAGCCTGGTGGTGCATTTGGTGCTGAGCCCTTGAACCTCAGGGCCTGAGAGGAGTCCAAGTCAGAAGAAAAACCCAAATGCCTCAAAGCATTAATGGGGCCCACTGAGGTCCATCCTCACTGCAGCTTCCTCACAGACTCCTTGGGAGAGAGAATTGGAGGCCATAATTGCCCAAAAACCTCTCAGAGACTCAGAGAAGAAAGGAAAAAGAAAGTACCTTAAAAAACTGAAGTACCTTGAAATATTAATGAGCCCACTGAGTATTATTACTGACAAAGGTTCTCAAGAGACTAATTAAAGCAGATCATTGGAGGCCATGATTGCACAAAGCTTTCAGAGACTCCCAGGCAAAAGCAAAACCCAAAGTCCTCTGAAAAATCTGCAGTCTCTGGGAACATGAAGGAGCCCCCAGGACCATTCCTGACCAAGGCTCCCCAGGGACTGGTCCCAGCAGATCCCTGAGGCCACTGGGGTGTTGGGGGGATACTGAAGGCAGCACAAGGGGTGACAGTGCCAAGTCTTGCTGGGGCTGTACCAGGAGGCCCCACTGCCTCAGGACAAGGTGTCTCCTCAGAGCTCTTGGTGGCACAGATCCTGCTGTGCCCCAGGGCACCAAGACTTGGCTTCTCTTTGTCCCCACCTGTCATCTCTGCCTCCAGTTCGCTGCTCTGATTAAGACTTGGGGACACTTTCTCAGTTGTGTACCTCAGTGGGACCCATTAAAACTTGAAGAAACTTTGGAGTTATAATCTGACTTGAAATTATTGAAAGTTTTCTTCATCTCCCTCTCAGGGACTGATGTTCAGGGCTTCAGCACAAAGCCCAAGAGGGTCGTTAAAGTCCTTGTTCTGTGTCATTACTGCTGAGCTGGGCCGGGCTCCTGACACAGAGGCAGCTCCTGGCAAGGGCAGCATTGCAGAGAGACAGCTCTGCCCAGAAGCAGCTCCTGTGCACAGCCCAGCAGGGCTGGGGCTCTGCCTCCAGCTACCCCATGCACAGCACAGAGGCACAGAGGGGTTAAACTCAGCTTGGGCTGGGGGCACAGAGCAGAGCTAAGTGAGGGCTCACTAGAGCAGAAATCCTCACAGTGTTTGAAACAGTCACTCTCTGGCTGTGGGAAGGTAAGCTGCAGTTCCTGCAGGGATTTCCTGAAACTGTCACATGCCACAGCTTTTGGGACCTTCCAGGAGGACTCTCAGAGCTGCTGCATTGCAGGGGATGTGGCCCTGGGCAGGGCTGGGTTTCCCTGCTGCAGCACCCGAGGCACAGCCCCAGGCAGCTCCCTGTGTCCAGGCTCTGCTGCAGGGCTGAGCAGCCAGGGCTGCAGCCAGGGGTGCCCAGGGCTGTCCTGCAGAGCAGGGTCCTGCAGCCCAGGGCTCTGTGCTGGAGCAGGGACTCTCCTGCCTGCCAGGGGCAGTTCTCAGCCAGCCCGGGGAGCTGCTCCCAGCACTGGGGAGAAGCTGTGGGGACAAGGAGCAACCCTGAGCAGGGCAGGTGCTGCTGCTGAGAGGCGCTGTGTGGGGCAGGGCTGGTCCCAGCTCCAGACCAGCCTGGGCACAGCTCTGGAGAGCACTTCCCAAAAGAAGGTGAGCCTGAGATTGCTGTAAAGATCAGGAGATTTCTTGAGAGTGTTTTCAATTTCCTCCTTAGAGAAGGATGGGACAGACAAAAAGATTTTTGCTTTTTATACTTTTTTTCCTAGTCTTGTAACTCTGTAAACTATTATTATATACTTATATAACTAAAATCTTTTAATATCTCTAGTACACCTCCTAAACTTTCTTTTAGATTTTTTAAACAATAATCTGACCTTCTAAATACATTCCTGAAATAATCTCTAGTCTTATTATCAGGAAAAGGACCTACAAGAAGAACATTGTTTTGTTGTTGTTTTTATTTTTTTAACCAGAATGTGAGCAGTCATAGGAAAATAGGGGCAAAGAAGCCTTTGGAACTACTCCAATGAGTTGACCCAGGGGTGTGTAACAGGGGAAACTGAATCTCCTATTGGATGTTCCTGTTAAATATCCTAATTAATCAACCTTAATAAATTGTTGGAATTGGGGCTAGGTGTGCCCCATCCCCACTGGGACACATGGAAGCTTATAATAAAGATCTGTTTTGTACTTTACCATTCTAACACTCTTGCAAGGGTTTTTATTCTCTTTTGATTATAGACAATCAAATAGACAACAGGGGGATGAGAGAAACAGAACAGAAATTGTACTCAGAGAATCACAGAATATTCAGAGTTGAAAGGGACACACAGGATCATCAAAGTAATGTTTGAACATTTACAGAGACTCCAGATCTGTAACTTTGGGTGATCAGTCTCTCTGCTTGGAGCCTCCCAAAGGGCCTTCAGCCACTCCTCAGCCCCGGGCAGCACCAGCATCCCCTTTGCAGGGCCCAGCAGGGCCCTCCTGATCTGCCCTTGCCCACCTGCAGACAGACCCTGCCCCAGCAGGGCCCTGCAGACAGGCAGGTTTGTGTGGGACAGGTGAGGGCACAGAGGGTGGGATGGGCTCTGTGAGCTTGGCAGGGCTCTCAGGAGGGAAATGTCCAGGCCCAGGGAGATGCTTGGGGAAGGAGAGGGGGCTGGACAGAGCAATGCTGGGGGCAGGAGGGCACTGTTGGTGTGTGGGAGGTGCTGTGCACAGCTGGGTACAGGAACACTGCCCTGAGTGCCTGGCTGTCTCTGCCCTGCCCTCCCAGGCACAGCACCACAACATCTTCTCTTGTTTCTGCACTCCTCTGGTACTGTCATTGTTATCTGCTGCTCTCAGGAAGGCTCTGGGATTGGAGCAGTTGAGTCAGGCACTGCCCTTGGGATTCCTGCCAGGCAGGGGTGTCCATGGCAATGGAGTATCCAAGCTTCCCTGGGACCTGTGGGGCTGTAGGCAAAGCAGTCCATGGGAAAAGGGAATGAGTTGAGCCCCCTCCCTGAGATCCCATCATGGGCACACCTGGGGCTGTCCTTGCTGTGTCCTTCCAAGCTCTGAGCTGCCCTCCTGCGTGAAAATCTGTGCCAGAGCCTCTCAGAGTTCCCTGAGTGTCCCAAGGGGAAGTGCAGAGATGCCAAGCTGAGGAAATGCTCTTGGGTTTGCCAAGGGAACCATGAGTGTCCTTGGCAGGAGGGGGTGCTGAGACCTTGCTCAGAGATCATTAGAGAAGGTCAGCCATTCAGGGATTCCTCTACTCTCAGCAGGGTTTGGTTATCCCAGGGTGACACAGAAGTGTGATTGTGCTCTGATTCCAGCCAAAAGTGCAAACCCAGGGCAATTGAGAACAAGCCCATTTAGCCCCTCACCTTACCCTGAGCCACAGGGAATCTTCTCCCTCTCAGATCTCTCACTTGCAAACTGTGAGTGCAGCAGAAATGCTGGGGATTTCTATTCTCAGAGAACCAGCAATCATGTGTGGGTAGGAAAACAAATCCTAATACCAACTCCTGCCATCCTTTTGATTTGTGAATGCAGAAGCTACCAAGTCATTCTGCATTAAGATTGAATCCACAGACAAATCCTAAATATCCAGCCTTGTCCTTCTGCCACACAGCCACAAACCCAGGGCTGCAGCACAGGGATGGCTCCGTGAGAGCTCCTATGCACATGCCTGGCTGCTCCTGGCACACTCAGCACAACTGGAGCTCAGTCAGGGACCTGGGTGAAGGTTTTCCCAGAGCAGGAACAAGGGTGGGTGAGTCACAGTGGGACAGTCTACAGGGAATGGCCCAGGTTTGGGTCCAAGCAGCCTCTGCTGACTTGTCACTGTCCTTTATCCATGAACAGGTACCCATGTCCAGAGACAGCAAATGTCCAACAGCAGCTCCATCAGCCACTTCCTCCTGCTGCCATGGGCACACACGAGGCAGCTGCAGCTCCTGCACTTCTGCCTCTTCCTGGGCATCTCCCTGGCTGCCCTCCTGGCCAATGGCCTCATCATCAGCGCCGTAGCCTGCGGCCACCACCTGCACACCCCCATGTTCTTCTTCCTGCTCAACCTGGCCCTCAGCGACCTGGGCTGCATCTGCACCACTGTGCCCAAAGCCATGCACAATTCCCTCTGGGACACCAGGAGCATCTCCTATGCAGGATGTGCTGCTCAGGTGTTTTTCTTTGTGTTTTTCCTTTCATCAGAGTATTTTCTCCTGACCATCATGAGCTACGACCGCTACGTGTCCATCTGCAAACCCCTGCACTACGGGACCCTCCTGGGCAGCAGAGCTTGTGCCCACATGGCAGCAGCTGCCTGGGCCAGTGGCTTTCTCAATGCTCTGATGCACACAGCCAATACATTTTCCCTGCCCCTGTGCCATGGCAATGCTCTGGGCCAGTTCTTCTGTGAGGTCCCACAGATCCTCAAACTCTCCTGCTCAAATTCCTACCTCAGGGAACTTGGGCTCATTGCTCTTAGTTCCTGTTTATTATTTATTTGTTTTGTGTTCATTGTTTTCAGTTATGTGCAAATCTTCAGGGCTGTGCTGAGGATCCCCTCTGAGCAGGGATGGCACAAAGCCTTTTCCACCTGCCTCCCTCACCTGGCTGTGGTCTCCCTGTTTATCAGCACAGGCACATTTACTAACCTGAAACCCCCCTCCATCTCCTCCCCATCCCTGGATCTCTCACTCTCAGTTCTGTACTCAGTGTTGCCTCCAGCCCTGAACCCCCTCATCTACAGCCTGAGGAACCAGGAGCTCAAGGATGGCTTGAGAAAAATCATCATTAATGCTTCTCAGAAAGAATAAACTCTCATTTTCCTGTATCACTATTATAATATTACTCATTAATGCCCACTCTATGTCCTGTGTTTGTTTGTGTTTTTTGTGTTTTTTTGTTTTTTGTGGGTTTTTTTGTTGGTACAGCTATGACACTTCTTAGAATTTTTTCACAAGAAAATCTTTATCTTTACCAATTTTAATTCAGTATTTGCATTCCTAGTGTTAACCATAGACTATATAATCCTGGAGTTGTACTACATATGTGGTTACACAAAATAAAAAATTTGGTATTGCTGTGTTTGCCTGACATCTTTTCTCCTTGGCTTCTCTGGAGCTGCAAGGTTGGTGCCTCTGTGCAGAGCTGGGGTGAAAAGGGAACCCCAGTGCTCCTCACTGCCAGGCTTCTGCTCCATAACCTCCCCTTCCTTCAGTTCTACTCTTCCCTTCAGAGCCCCTGTGTTGGTTTAAGGCCTCAAGGCTCTTTTATCTCAGTCCCAGTCCTGCTGTTTGACTGTCCAGATGCTGTAGTCAGGGACAGGCCATGGGCACTGCTGGGACAGAGCTGGGCTCTGCAACTGCATTTCCATCATGCAAGGGCATCTCCCCAGTGCAGGGCCTGAAACCTTCAATCTCCTTCCCCATTTGCTCTCAAGGATGTTCCAAACAGTGCCCTGGAGAGGAGAACAGCAGTGACAGCCAAAGTGTGGCAGTGCTCAAGGTGGGGCTGTCCCAACAGTGTCCCTGCAAAGCCAGTGCTGCTTCCAGCAGTGCCTCTCACCCCAGGGCACAGAGGTTGTTCTTCCTTGCCTGGAGGGACATCAAGTGACTAGGTCAGGAGTCTGTGTTTGCAGTGCAGGGACATTCCACAGTCCTGAACATCCTGTGTGTGTGTGAGGGGACATAAACCCAGTGAGCACAAACACCTTCAGCTATTCCTGGATTTTCCAGAGGGTAACGACCCCTGGGAACCCCTGGATGGAGGGCTGGGATGAGCTCCTGTGCCCAGAGCTCCCTGTGTCCATCCCTCCAGCCATGGGGCACCTTGGGCAAGGGCAGGGCAGAATGACACCTGCAGGGCTGAGGTCCCTGCCAGGCTCCGGCTGTGGCAGCCCAGGAAGCCCCTGCCCTGCTGCAATGAACTGTGTGTGTGTGTGCCAGGGAAGGACTCATGTCCCTGGACACCCCTGGGGCTGTGAGCAGGGCATGAGCTCAGGGGTGGGCACCTGACAGAACCAACATTTCTGGGGGTGCCCATAAGAGCAGAGTTGGGCAAGGTGGCTGTGGTTAAACCCCTCTGGGCATCCAGTGACAACAGATTGTCCCTGTCACTGTCCCTCCTTACACAGAAAACAGGAGAAAATAAGGTGAACAGTTGTGGGTCACCATAAAGAGAGATTAATGTTAAGGGGGTCTACAAAGCAAGGGCCAAATGCAGAAGTAAAGAAGACAATGGAGACACAGGAATTCAGCATGTGTAGTGATTGCCCTGGAAGAAAAATATATAAATATAGAAAATCCAGAGGCCCTCTTGTCCCGATCATTTCCCTGCTGAACAGGACATCCCATGGATTGGAGGATCCCTTGGGTCAGTCCAGCCCAGCTGTCCCATTCTGTGTCCCCATGAGCACTTGCTCACCTCCAGCCTATTGGTTTAGGGGTTGCAGAGATGCCTCATGTAGGGCCAGCCCTGCTGAGGAGCAGCCAAAGCCTTGGGCTAAGACCAAACCCATTCCAGCCACAGGAGCCAAGCACAGCAGGAAAGGGGCTGCTCTGGGCAAAGAGAATGCCATCCAAGCCACACCCAGGCCAAGGGGGCTGTCCTGGTTTGAAAGGACAGGTGTCTGCCAGTAAGGGCAGAAGTTTCCCTTTGAAACAGAGACTTTGGTTCCACTGCCCCCAAGTATTATAATTGTTTGAATCAAGGACTCTGAGGCAGAGATAAGGGGGTGGGAATAACAGTTCTTTTACTAATATATCTAACTGTATGAGCAGAAAACAACAGCAGTTGTTAAAATTGCTAACAGAACAGAATAGATAACTCAGTGTCAGTCCCTTTAGATGCAAGCATGCTGTTTCTTTGCTTAGTCCACAGCCCGGAGCTGCCGAGGGCAGGCGGGAACGGAGGCAGGATGGGGGGGGGGGTGGGGCGGCAGCGGCCACGCCGGTCTCGGGCGGGAACGGGCTGCAGCGGCGGCTCCTCGCTCACCGTGTGTGTCCGGGGGATCAGCTGTGTCCGCAGAGGCAGGAGGCTGGAACGGGGCAGATGCAGGGCAGGTGGTCGCAGAGGGTCTGGCTCTGCTGTGCTCGGCCGCGTGGCTGAACGATCCCAGGTGTCCTCCTCCCAGCTCGCCGGAAACGCGAGTGCCCTCCCGGAAGCCTGAGAGGCCCCTCCGGGGCCGTCCCCACCCACCCCCTTTGTCTTGACCCATCAGGGACCCTGGGTGTAGCCCGGCCAGCTCCATTGGCATGATAATGGGAAAAATTCTTTCAATTGACACAGTAACAGAAAAACACTCAACCCCCAACAATCCTGCAGTGTCACAAGGGACCCTTGGTTCCATGGGGCACCACAGTGTCACAATTGTTCCCTCAGTTCCAAGAGTCCTTGCAGTGGAACAATGGCCCCTTGATTCCATTGGCCCCAGGCTCTCACAAGGCTCTCCTTGGTCCCACAGTGTCACAGTGGTCTCTGTGGTTCCACGAGGACCCAGATTGTCATAATGGACTCCTTGCTTCCATGCAGCCCCACAGTGTCACAATGACCCCTTGGCTCTGTGGTGCCATGTTGTACACAGTGTCACTCTGGTCCTCTCAGTTCCACGAGGCCCTGCAGTGTCACAATGGCCCCTTGCTTCCATAGCGCCCTGCAGTGTCCCAATCATCACAGAATCACCCAGGCTGGAAAAGACCTTGGTGAGCATCAAGTCCAACCTGTGACCCAACACCAGCTTGTCACCCAGACCGTGGCACTCACTGCCACATCCAGTCTGTGCTGAAACACTTCCAGGGACGGTGACTCACCCACCTCCCTGGGCAGCCCATTCCAATGCCCAATCACCCTTTTTGAGAAGAATATTTCCTAATGCCCAGCCTAAACAACCCCTAGTAGCTCAGGGCTATGTTCTCTTGTCCTGTCACTGCTTCGTGGCTGCACCCTCCTGTCAGGGAGCTGTAGAGAGTGATGAGGTCTCCCCTGTACCTCCCCTTCTCCAGGATAAACAACCTCAGCTCCCTCAGCTACTCCTCAAAGGACTTGTGTTCCAGACCCCTCATCAGCCTTGTTACCCTTCTCTGGACACACTCCAGCCCCACCATGTCCTTCCTAAATTGGACAAAAACTGGACACAGCACTCGAGGTGCTGCCCAACCAGTGCTGAGCACAGGGGAAGAATCACTACCCTGCTCCTGGTGGCAACTCTGTCCCTGATCCATAAAAGTTCTAGGGGTTGGATGAGGGAAATGGTGGCAAGGGTGTGGGGACAAAATCTGATCAATTGTCATGTCAGCCACAAAGGGTCTTGATTTTCATATCAGTTCAGACTGCATTAGAAGGTGCTGGGGGTCAATATCAATTGAACATGGCTGATATCAATCTATAAACAGGAAAAGACAACAGGACAAAACTGTTGTCTCTGTATTGTTTTCAATATAGTATATTTACTTGGAGTACATTCTGAAATCTTTCTAATTAACCACAGAAGAATCGAGAACTGAAATAATTCCCAGGGGCTTTTTTTGTACTGGTGTTTTCAACAGATGTTTATGAACCTTTGTCACTGAATTCCAGAACTGAGGAGATCAAGAAAGAGGAGGCCTCTGGAAAAGCAAAATTCATCAGCAGCCCCCAAGTGGCTGAGGATCCATCCTCATCAGAGCAGGAATGATCAGAAATGGGCACAGCTTTGTGGCTGCCCCAGCTCTGGGATGGGCCCCGGGCCTGGAGCAGGAGCAGCTCTGGAGGGCCCCAAGGCCGGGGCTGTTGTGCTGGCCTGGGCAGATGGGATGGCAGCAGGGGCTGCAGAGCCCCCAGGAGTTCAGGGAGAGGGGAGCAGGGCACACAGGGAGCCTCCTTTTGCCTTGGCCAAGCACATTCTCATTCATCACCCCAAAGGGACATACCCAGTGACCACCCCCACTGACCACAATCAACTGACCACACCCACTGCAAAGACACCAATGCCCACACCCCACAGACCACACCCACTGGCCACCCAACTGACCACACTGCCACTGACCAAAACCACTGACCACCTCCTACTGACCACTCCCACTGACCTTGACACAACTACCCCATATGGCAACACCCACTGATCAGACCTCACTGAGCTCCCATACTGACCACAACCACTGACCACACCCAGTAAACACACTCACAGACCACCTCTGCATATCATGCCTCAATGACTGTAGCCCACTGACCATACCACTGACCACAACCAGTGACCACACCTATTGACCACAGCCAGTGACTACTCCTATTGACCACAGCCAGTGACCACACCTATTGACCACAACAACTGACTGCACCCACTGACCACATCCTTTGCCAAGACACCAATGCCCACATCCACTGACCACATCCACCGAGTTCTCTCACTGACCACCCTCACTGACTGCACCCACTGACCACACTCATTGGCCACACCCACTGACTATAGGCACTGGCCACACACTACTCACTGCCCTAATGACCATACCTCCACTGAGCACATCTCACTGAACACACCAATGGACCACACCCCAATGACCCCCAAACTGACCATACCCCAACTGAACATAACCACTGAGCACACCCATATCCAAGAAACCAATGCCCACACCCCACTGACCACACTCCACTAACAAAATCACAACACCAACAACCACATCCCCTGACCACCCAACTGGCCACCCCCACCCAACTGCCAAATTGACCACATTCACTGACCACAGCCACTGACCATACCCACTGACCACTCTCCAATGCAACCTATCTGACCAAATCCTCTGGCTAGAAATGCTTACCACACTTCCTCTGACCACCTGCACTCGCCACCCCCAGTAACAACCCAACTGACCATACTAGCATGGACCACAGCCACTGACCACATCCCACTTCCCACACCTCCAGCACTGATCACCCCAAATGGTCACACCCACTGACCAGGACCCACTGACCTCCCCCACTGACCACAATCCACTGACCACCCCACTGACCACACCCAATGGTCACCCCACTGACCACAATGCAATGACCACCCAAGTGACCACCCCCCCTCTGACCTCCCCCACTGACCACATCCCCACTGATCACCCCCACTGCCCACAAAGACCACACCAAGTGACCGTCCCTCACTGACCAAATCCACCAACCACACCCACTGCTCACACCCACTGACCACACCAATGACCACATCCCCTGATCACCCAACTGGCAATCCTCACCCGTTACCCAATTGACCACATTCACTGACCACACCCACTTTCCACAGCTAGTGACCACACCCACTGACCACACTCACAAACCATCTCCGCTAACCACACCCCAATAACTGCAGTCCATTGAGCACACCCACTGCCTACACACCACTGTCCACACCCTTTCCCCAAAACCAGTGACCACACCCCACTGACCACACACACTGACTGCACCCACTGACTGCACCCACCCTTCATGCTAACTAACCACAACCAGTGACCACGACGCTCTGACCACACCCACTATGAAGACACCAGTGCCTACACCCCACTGACCACATCCACCGAATAGCAACTGACCACACCGCCACTGACCATTCTGCCACTGACAACAAACACTGACCACTTCCTACTGATCAAACCCACTGACCATGCCACTGACCACCCCCACTGATCACAACTGCTGACCACACCCAGTGAACACACCCATTGCCAACACACCAATGCCCACAGTCCACTGACCACATCCACTGGCCACACCCCAATGAATTCTCCCACTGACCACACCCACAGTCCACTCCTACTGACCACAATCCACTGGCCACCCAACTAGCCACGCCATGACTCACCACACCCATTGATCACATCCACTGACCACCCCAATGACCATTCCCCACTGACCACACAACACTGACCACCCCCAGTAACTGCAAAAACTGGCCACATCCACTGACCACACCAACTGACCATACTCACTAACCACCTCAATGACCACACACACTGACCATGTCCACTGACCACCCTCATTGACTACACCTACTTCCAGGCTACCAATGCTCACACCCCACTGCCCACTCCCGCTGATGGTACCCACTGACCAAACACAATGACCACCCAACTGACCCAACCATATGGTCCTGAGAAATGACCACACCCACTGACCACAACCACTGACCATACCCTTGTCCCACACACCACTGTCCACCTCCCACTGACCACCCCCACTGACCACATCCTCTGACCACTCTACCATTGACCACAACCACTGACTACCCTGCAGGCTACCCTTAATGACCACACCCTTTGACCACACCCCACTGATCACTGCCACTGACTGCACCCATTGACCACTACTCATGGCCACACCAACTGACTACCCAACTGACCACACCCAGTTACCAAGCCCCACTGACCTCCCAACTTACCACATCCACTGACCATAGCTACTGATCACATCCCACTGCCCACACACAATGACAACACCCACTGGTCACACCCACTGACCACACCCACTGAGAACCCAACTGACCTCACCACCACTGACCACAACCACTGGCCATAAACCACTGACCACACAGACTGGCTGCACCCATTGCCAAAATGCTCACATTCCACTAACCACACCCACTGATTACATCCCACTTACCACCCAACTGACCATACCTCCACTGAGCACACCCACTGAACACATCCACTCAGCCCACCCACTGACCACACCCCAATGACCACCCAACTGACCACACACCCATTGACCACAACCACTGACCACACCCGATGACCACAACCACTGGCCACACCCACTGGCCACACCTCACCAGCCACTTAACACTGACCACACCTATTGGCCATACTCACTTCCCATTCCAATGAGCACAACCACTGACCACACTTCACTCCCCTCCTTAATGACCACACTTACTGGCAACCCCCACCAACCACACCTCAGTGACCACTGCAGTGACCATGGCACACTGACCCCACTCACTGACCAAACCCACAGACAACATCTCAGTGACCAAACCACTGACCACATCCCCACTGACCACCCCCACTCACCACATCCCACTTACCACCTAACTGAACACTCCAACTGACCACACCTATTACAACAATTCAGGTTGTGGTGGGAGACAGAGATCACACAAACCCTCAGTGATCCATATGACAAAATCTTTCTTTATTGTTTGGGACTCTTCTTAATTGAGGGTTTGAATGTCCCAGATAAACACATGTGATTGGTTGGGGTCTTAACACAACTATTTACCTGGCCAATGATGCATCTGCACTTAGGGTTCAATGCATTGGCTGGGATCCTTTGTATGTGTTCAAATCCATCAGACCGTCTCTCACCCAGGGACCCTGTTACTTCTAGGCTGCTGTGATGGTTTGTAAAGATTTCCTGAAATTTTTCTCAGCCGGGACCTGGGAAGCCTCCCATGGACCTGACAAGGACCAATTGGTCTCTGATTTTTAATATTGAAACATTGTTACACTAATGCAGGTCAGGGGTTTATGCACATAATCACAAACAGGACGGGACTGTTGTGGAACATCTCTCAAGCTGCTTTATTATTTTTTCTTTCCTCCCAAGCATCAGTGTAATTACAAGGTTGGAATAGCAGGAAGATGCCAGCAGCTCATGCTCTCAGCAACAGCCAGAGAATAGTGATGTTACAATGCACTTTGAAAGTTTTTTGACCAATCACAAAAAGCAAAAGCATGATGACAATAGTTTCATCCAACCACTATAATGCATATACCTTTGGTTAAAACAATACTTGCTTCTTTTGAATACAATACCTACTTGTAAGTCTTAAAATACAATGCACAGAGCTCCATTATTAAGCTTAGACCTTCCTAATATCTTGCTAGATATACTTTTCTGCAGCTTAGAGACTTATTCTAGCCAAGCCTTAATACACAGACCATTGCTCTATTTGTCCTTGCTTTCTACATCTCACATAACTTTTCTGCTGGCATGCCTTATGCTTTCTGCTTAGCTCTAATTGCAGTTCTGTTGTCTCTGAGGCTTGGTTTTTTTCAGCTTTCCCACAACCTTCTGATTTTAAGGATTCCCACATCACACCAATGAGAAAGGTTCTTTGTGAAACACACATATAAAGGTGAAAAAACGCTGAGAAAGTTCTCTTTTGCTTCTGGCCTCAGTACACGTAACACCAGCCCAGGCCCCTCCGTGCAGCCCACAGGCCTGGCCGGGCCTGGGCCAGGGCTGGGCTCTGACTCTGGGCCCCCTTTTTCAGCAGAGCCCCCAATAGAAATGGGGGGGGGGGGGGGGGCGCACCGCTGCCAAGACCTTAGATTTCCCCTGGCACAGCCAAGGAGCCCATGGCTCAGCAGAACATCGAGCCGACATACAAACCCTGCCCTGCCCTGGTCCGCAGGGTCTTTTTTTCCACCAGGAGAGCAGCTCCGGGCAGCCGGGCCCTCCTGGTCTGAAATGCTCCATCCCAACTGCTCCAGCCACTGCCTGAGCGAGATATTAACTCTTTCACTGCCCAGAATGAGACTTGCAGACACTTTGTTCTTTGTCCTGAGTGAAAGAAAAGGACCAAGATGAAGATATGCACAGAAATAGTATGAAAACACCAAGGTCAGACAAAGGGAAGAGTCAGGCCCCAGATGAGGGAAAGAGGAGAGTCATGGACTAAAATTTCTTTTTTTTAAGCTATGGAGAAGAGACTCATTTCCCTATAGCACATAGAGATTACAGGTTTAATTGCAGGTATGAGCAGAGGCATTTGTGCTGAAATGAGCAGATGTGGAAAGAGTTGTGTTCCCATAAGTTTGAATAAAAAGGAGAGATGAAGATTCCTGCTGCCCCCCAGCAAAGAGAAGAAGAAAAACCTCTGTTTTCAAAGATGAAGATAGCTTTTGTTTAAACTGGTATAATGTGGAGGAACTGCAGAGAGGGAAATATGCAACCAATCAGTGTGATTGATAAAGCATAGTTTGATTTATTGAAGGCACCATCTATATTTAGAATCCAAAATACAATGACTTAAGCATATTTAGCATACTTTCATTTGTTTCAGGAACATACGCCTCTTCTACTCTTCGCTCTTGCAAGCATGAGATGACGACCCCTTCTACTTTTTCAGCTACGTCTGTATGCGTGCTTTTTAGCAGCAAACCTACTGCATCTATCCTCTATATAGCAACAAACTAACCATCTCTTCCTTCTCTCATATCCTCTAGCTGCAGTAGTATCAATTTTATGAATAGGCTGTTATAGCCTGACCTTGCTAATACATGCAGTTTAGCAGCAAGGATTCTTGCCCTGAATCCTCAGATGAGCCATTTTCATGGCCTGCTAATAAGGCCTTAGCTGAGCCATGTCCGTTCCTTGCTTAAACAATTCCTATTTTTTCATTTTGTGCGATAAAAGCTCGGTTCATAGCTGATTCTGCTATGCGTTCCATACTACGCTGCAAACATTGTAAAATGCAAGGAATAAACAAAAGGGCTACCACCAAAATTATTGCCACTATAATAAATTGCTGAAGCAATGAAGTTAACCATGGCCCCAAATGTAAGGACTTCAACCAATCAGTCAATCATAACCCAGTGTTTTTCTGCAAATAATTGGTAAGCTCTTGCAGCCTGCTCAGCTGTGCATGAATAGAGACTGAATGGTCAGAAAGGTTCATACAGCACATCCCTTCAAAGTCCTCACAACCATGGCCCTGTGCTAAAAGTAAAAAATCTATTGCTGCTCGGTTTTTTAAGGTAGCATGTCTAACAAAATCAACATCAGTTAATAGCTGTGAAAGACCTGTAGAGGTTGCATTGGTCTGTTTTGCTAGCCAGCAGCCAAGCTTATTAAGCTGGCCCAAAGCTCATGCACTAGCTATGCCTGGAGTAAAAAGAGATGCTGCAACAATTTTTCCTGTGCACCAGAATTGTACATTATCCTGACAGTCAGGCTTAAAGGCATGGGCAATCTTTTGGTGCGAAGGTGTTTCTGATGGGCCTGTAAGATCATTGATGTATTGGGTGTAAGCAAAGTAAGCCTTCCTAATGTATATGCATCATCTCTTAATCTGGATGGTATATCTGGCCAAGCTCTATCTCCACAAATCAAAAATGTTCCTGAAGGTAGGGCAATAGGTGTATTTGCAGATACTGAAATGTTGGCAAGAGGTATAATTACACCACTGTGAGGCGTTCCGATATACTGGGAGAGTTGCATTTACCAACACTGTGTAATTAAATCCTGGTCGTCGTAAGGACTTACCAGAGTAATTAAAGATCACACAGGCATCGGCTCCAACGGACCCAAGTAATTCCAACTCTTGGGGTTCTAATGCTGCATGCCCCAAGTAAGGCACCCATTGATCCCAAGAATCAACATTATTTTTTGGACCCGTAGTGTTGCAGGTTGGAATGTCCCTGGGGCATGGCCAGGTGTCAAGAGGTATGCCAATTAAATAGGTGGAAAAAGGATTGCCTGGTGATGCTAAGGACAGGCAGATGGTATCTTGCCCAGTTTTGTTTGCCAAAGTAACCCAGATATTAGTTTTAGGTTGTGCTGGGGCCTGTACTGGTACCCATGCCTGTATTGGGAGGATGCTAAGAATTATTACTCCCAAGATTAGGTTGTCGGAGCCTCTTAACAGCAACATCCCACTCCTCCTCTCTTATAATACGGTGTCGTAAAATGCCTATATCTCGAGAACAGATGACCCTGAGTGCTACTGTAGCAAGGTAGCACTTAATCTGTTTGATAGCCTGCAGAAGACAGCAACGTACTAACAGTCGATATATCTGTTTTCCCGATTATCGAAAACAAGTTCAGCAGCTCCTTGTGAGCAATTCTCAGTGTCGTTTTGAATGTCTCGCTGCCAGCTACTACTATTGAGGACCCACAAACATGGCCTGCATACAGGTTGCCACAACTATGATTGATGTACCCAAAGTTTTTGTTTACACCCTCCACAACAGATTTACACCCAAGCACCACTCCCACATCCCTTAACACAGCTTAAAGACCATCTTCTCCCAAGTCCAGTATGGTCACAAACCTTTCAGGGTTCCTGATGAGCAAGTGTCTCTAAATCAAAAAGGATTGTCCACTCAATCCTCTTCCTTAGAAGGCTCTGGAGTTGGAGAACCAGCAGCTGTACTGCTAGATAGTCCCTCAGATAGTTCTCTCTCTTGATGTGTGGAGCTATCTTCAGACGGGGTTTGTGTGGTGTTGCCATCAATCGCTGCTGTGGTTGTTTTTGTACTAAAAGGTGGCCTTCCTCAAGACTTTCCCTTTTTAGCGGCCACTGCTCAGTTGGGAAGTCAAAGTAGTGGCTGCCGTTAAAAAGGGCCATTGTCCATGCATAGCACCAGTCCCATTTGAGCAAGCACATCTCGCCCGATTAATGCCTGTACTCCAGTACGGAGTTGATACTGCATTTTGTTCAATAGCAATGGATACTTGTTCACAACTTTTCTGGACCCGTCCTGCTCCACCGACCCCCTCAACTGCCTCCAAGCGGTTTTGTAGAGGCCAGTTAGATGGCCACTGACGCCAGGCAATAATAGTAATGTCTGCACCAGTGTCCAATAAGGCTCAAAGCTGTTTTTCTTGAGAGCCATGCCGTGAAATAATTTCCACTACCGGACGTTGTTCCATTGTGAGGGTCAGTAGTACCAAGCCTCCTGTAGATCCAAATTCACCAGCTCCTTGCACAGATCCTTGTGCCTCCTTGACCAGTTGCTGCTGTGGGACCAGTTGAGCTATACGGCTTCCTGCAGGGATACTAATAGGAGGAAAACGTGTATGAGCCATAATCATGATTTCTCCTGTATAGTCTGCATTGATAACTCCAGGTTCCACAGTCAAACCCTGTAAGGTGGCTGAGGATCTACCTAACAACAAAGCTCCATAAGATTGTCCATTTAACATTAAGAGTCCACACACTCCAGTAGGGATTTTTACCAGCTTAGTATCCTTAATACAATGTCTATTGTGGCTGCCAAGTCCAAGCCGAGGCTGCGTCTTGTAGCTGGCTGGAGTTCACCGGCTGGGAGTAGGGAGGGGCCGCCTGGAATGCTTGGGAGGCTTGGGCCACAGTTGGTGTCCTGGCGCCACATCCCCTTATGCTCGTCCATCTGTTTTATGTCTTCCGTCTGCAGGCTTCAGTGGAATGAGAGTTGTGATGACAGTTACGGCACCACACATTTGTAATCCGACACTCCCAGTGTATATGGCCAGATTGACCACATCGAAAGCAATTGTTGGGTGAACGAGGCTTTCCAGCACTCTGGGATTCAGGCGGTTTTAGTGGTGCCAGTGCAGCAGCAAAGGCTTGACTCTGAGACTGCCCCTCTTTTAAGGTTGATGTCAAACTGCTTCAACCAACATAGCCTGAGTTCCCTATGGAATCTTACTCGTGTGTTCTAAAAGCTCTACTACTTCCCAATTGCTTGGTAAGGTAGCTATCACTGATTTTACCTGGGAATTGCTATTTTGAGTAACACACTCACTAAGTTGAGCTCCTTGCATAAACAGAGGTACCCCTGATCTTTCTATTGCTGCAGTAAGTTTGTGAACAAAACTAGAAAAAGGTTCCTCTGGACCTTGTCTAATGATCATATAAGATGGTAATTCCCCTTGTTCTGGTCTAACCTTATCATATGCAACAGGAGCTAACCGCATTGCCTCTTATACTACATCTGGCCCCAATAGAGCTTGAGTCTCAGGTGTGGCAAATCAACCAATCCCCATAAACTGTTCCAATGTAATCCCATGAAGCAGATCATCCTGCGGTCTCTGAATAAGTGCAGCACCTTGACAAAGGCCTTGGAAATGAGCCTGCCATAGCATAAATTGTGAGCTTGTCATAATTAGTTTGAAAACATTTTTTATATCCTCTTGCAACAATAACCCTGATCCCCAAATTTAATTAAGCACTTGTTTTGTTGGTTCCCCATGCATGCCAGCTTCATTAACTGTACTACAAAGCTGCATTAACAATTTCCAATCTAAAGGAGTTATTGTTGTTTCCATTCTATTTTCCCCAGTATGGGTAAATGCAACTGGAAATGCTTGCTGTGTTGCACATGGCTCCTGTAATTTTGCCACATAATCCCTTTCTCCAGTCGCTATTGCTTCCTTCATAATCTCTCCCCATTCCACTTTACCCTTGATTTTAGCTCTGCCTTTTGGCACCTTATTATCATGGTAATGTGCCGCTTCCTTTTTTAACTCAGCTGTCTCCTTTGAGGGCAGCTCCTCCTGCTGTGATAGCAGCGGGGGGGGTCGGGGGCAGGGGGCAGAGGGCACTGCTTCAGAGGCAGACTTAGGAGGTAATAAAACTTGTTGTGTAGTCAGTGCTTGAGGAAGATTGTCTCCTCCAAAAATATACATCCCTGGCTGTGCAGCAAGGGGTTTATTTTGTCCTGTGGTGGACAGCATAGTGGACGGTTTGTCATCCAAGTGCATAGAGGCAACAGCAGCAATATTTTTCTCTGCCTTATATGCCTCTAAGCAATTATGACGCACTAGGGTTGAGACAACTGTTTTGCTACCTTATCCTTATCAATAACTGCTCTATACAAACAATCTCCTAGATTTTGCCACTCCTCAATTTTGAAAAAGTCATCTGGGTTGGTAAAAAAGCCCTGTTCTTTAGCATAGTCTAACACCTTGGACAAATTTTTATTAAGATCAAGTTCTACCTTTCGCTTTTCTAAAAAGCATTTAAATAAATAATATGACGCTTGCTTATCCATATCCCTCCCTTTTTACAAAAGAACGAGAGGGGCAGTCCAGCAATCTAAGCCGATTGCCTGCTAATGTGTGCGCATTGCAGCCTTTGATGGGCGGCGTAACCGGGACAGCGAGCTTCCTTTATCGGGAGCGGCTCAGGCATGGGATCCATTTGTATGCCAGCATACAGAGATCCTTGCCCTCCAAGCGCTGATACTTGGTGCCTGCCAGCTCGCTTACCTCCGGCAGTGGGTCAGTGCAGAGTGGCAGAGCTTCAAGATCCATGTTCTGGATGCCACTTGTGCAGAAGCTTCGGCGAGGGAAATATGCAGTTAATCAGTGTGATTGATAAAGCATAGTTCAATTTATTGATGGCACCATCTACATTTATAATCCAAAATATAATGGCTTAAGCATATTTGGCATAATTTCATTTGTTTTAGGTACATATACTTCTCCTACTGTTGGCTCTTGCAAGGGTGAGATGACCACTCCTTCTACTTTTTTAGCTAAGTCTGTATGCGAGCTTTTTAGCAGCAAACCTACTGCACCTATCCTCTATATAGCAACAAACTATCCATCTCTTCCTTCTCTCATATATTCTAGCTGCAGTAGTATCAATTTTATGAATAGGCTGCTATAGCCTGACCTTTTTAATACGTGCAGTTTAGCAGCTAGATTGTTGCACTGAACCCTCAGATAAGCCATTTTCATGGCCTGCTAATAAGGCCTCAGCTGAGCCATGTCCATTGGTTGCTAACCAAGCATCAACACTTTATTAAATACTTCTCATTATTTCTTTCAGCCAACTCTGACCCTTTCCTCATGTGGAGCTCCACACAGCACTGACTTCTTCTCTCCTCTCTCTAAGTTTCCTTCTGCAAGACAGGTTGACCCCAACCTGTCCCCTACGCGGACACCTAACCCTGTGTGTCCCTCACACAGCATCTTACCTTGTCTGTCCCTTACACAACAACTTCCCCCTCACAGCACAGCCTGCAGACTCCATCCCAAACTGCAGCAGACTCTAGGTCTCAAGCTCTAACTGCATCAGTAACTTATCCTTGACTAGCTAGCCCACACTTTTAGAATACCCATCCTCATTATGCAGGCAAGGCTGTTTTCATTTCCCAGCAATCAGTACAGCTGTAATTCATCGGGAAAGATTGCCTTCTGTACTATCCCTACAAACTATCCTCCCACATTGGACACATCAGATACTGCTTTGCCATGGCACAGAGCTGAGGAGAAATTGTGATGTTTATGGAATTATATCATTGTTATATTTGTTTTTGTTGGCCATGAAGAGAAACCTATCTATGCTTCTGAGTCTCACCAGTTCCTGACCCCCAAAGAACACAAACCTGATGAGTTGTGGTTCCCACTGCAGGGGTGGCACTTGCACCTCCCTCCATCCCCAGAGCAAAGCTCCCCTGTCCCAGAAAGTGCCTGGCACTGCAGGGATGAAGGAAACAGGACAGGCTGTGGGGATCAGGGGCAGGCCACAGTCAGGGATTTGGGGTGGTTGTGAGCCCAGGGCAGGAGCCAGCCCTTGGCCTTGGGGAACCTCATCCCATTGTCCTGGGCCCATGGCTCCAGCCTGTGCAGATCCCTCTGCAGAGCTTCCTGCCCTGCAGCACAGCCACGCTCCCAGCCAGCCTGGGCTCACCTGGCATCTGACTGAGGGTGCCCTCGATGGCCTCATCCAGATCAGCAAGAAAGAGATTGAACTGCCCTGGCCCCAATCCTGAACCCTGGGGACACCCCTGGATGTGGCTCCATTGCCCAGCACTCCTTGGGCCTGGCATCCAGCCAGATTTCTACCCAGGGAACAGATGCAGTAGAGCGTGTTGGATCAAGGTATTGTGAGCCCAGAATATTGGCATTAGTGCAGCTGTAGCTGTGCACAAGAGAGCTCTGCAGCCACTTTCTCTCTTTTCCTTCCTCTGGGCATTGGAGGCAGCTCGTGACTTCAGTGTGGGGCTCGTGTGCAAAGAGCAAATCTGGGCAGAATCGGGGCTGGGAGGGTTTGGGGCATCCTGGGATCTGTGCTGGGCACAGGATATGTTTTCCATTGCTCTGAGACTGTCTGCTGTGGAAAGGGGATGTAATATTCAGTAGAGGAATGATTTTTGTTTTTTATGGAGCTGTGCCTTCCCTTGGTTTGTTTGCTCACAATAAATGAACATTCTTCTGTGTCTTGAGCAGTTCCTTCTGCAAGGAAAGCAGGTGGGAGTTGGTGCCATGGAGCTGAAAGCTGCAGGCACAGACTGGAGTGGAGGAAGCTCAGATTTGCACAAGGCTGCTCTGAGTGTCAGGGGTTGGATAAGGGAAATGGTGGGGTGGGGGTAAGTACAAAGTGTGATTGATTGTCAGCCATAAAGTATCTTGATTTTCATATTTATTCAGACTGCATTAGGAGGTGCTGGGGATCAATGTCAACTAGAGATTGCTGATATCAGTGTATAAACAGGAAAGGAATAAATGTGGAAAAAATCTTCTCTCATTTTGTTCTTAAATGAAGTATGTTACAAATGGAATGAAAGCTTAGACAAGTCCTGCCCTATGCTCAGGTTTCTGGCAGTAACTCTGTTTCAGGTAGCCTGCAGCCCAAATTGCTCTTTCGCACAAGTTCTTTACCATGGCTGATTAGGTCTATTCTAAAATGAATTATTTACTGAATGGATTCAACATAAACAGACAAGAATCTTTAAATGGACTACTTACTGTACAGGACAAACAAAAGAAGTGCAGGTAGATACAAACACAGTGCACATTAAACTTACCTTTATTACAGCTAGTGAAGAAATAGCAGAGATCAGGAGTCAATGTAACTTACCACCAAATTGATGAGGGAGTGCACATGGAGCCCTTTCACTCAGCTTCCAGAAGAGAAACCACGAAGATGCATCCAGAACTGGGAGAGAAGCCGTGCCCGTTTGCAGGGACTATGCAGAAGACTTCTGCTTTGTAAAAATTTTGTGTGGCTTTTATTGTTTGTAAAGTGAAGTGTGTGTCACTCAGGAATTCAAGGTTTATCTCCCTTCAGCTGCTCTCAGAGCAAGATGCTCATGGTCAGCTGGGAATTCCACCTGCCTGGCACCAGAGAGAACTCAGGACAGGACAGATGTCCAGCTTGGGTTATCTCAGCAATTCCTGAAAGGGGAAGATGCCCTGAGTGATGGCCCAGCTGATGCACAGAACAGATGAGCCCTGCTGGGCCATAGGGGAAGTCCTGCTGCAGGAACCTCATGGAACCAAGAGTGTGTTGTGACATTGGGATGGCTCATGGAACCAAGGAGACCATGGTGACACCAATGAACCTCATGGAACCAAGGGGCCTTTGTGACACTGCAAGGCCTCAGGGAACCAAAAAGAGCATTGTGAGACCGTGGGGCCCCATGGACCCAAATCTCCACTGTGAAAGTCCAGAACCTCATGGAACCAAGGAGCCTTTGTGACACTGCAAGGCCTCAGGGAACCAAGGAGTGCAAAGGTGTCAAACATTGCTTGCAGGGCTCTGCCTTGGGGATGAGGAATTTCCTTGGTGGCACCTTGTGCCTGTATGCAGTGGGGAACCTTAAAAATTTTGGATTGCTTAAAAAAAAATTGAAACCCCCTCTTTGTCTGAGTGTTGTCAGTTCTCAGAAAGTCAGTGTATAAAGGAAAAAGTAAAGAACCTTTGAAAACTGAAGCACCTAGAGGCATTGAGCTCTATTGAATGTTGTTACTGACAAAGGCTCTCAAGAGACTAATTAAAGAAGGTAACTGGAGGCCATGATTTGCACAAAGTTCTCAGAGACTCCAAGGCAAAAGCAAAACCCAAAGCCTTTCGAAAAACCTGCAGTCCCTGGGAGCATGAAGAAGCCCCAGAGCCATTCCTGACCAAGGCTCCCCAGGGACTGGTCCCAGCAGATCCCTGAGGCCACTGGGATGTGGGGGGATGCTGAGGGCAGCACAAGGGGTGACAGTGCCCAGCCTTGCTGGGGCTGTGCCAGGAGGCCCCAGTGGCTCAGGACAAGGTGTCTCCTCAGAGCCCTTGGTGGCACAGACCCTGCTGTGCCCCAGGACACCAAGACTTGGCTTCTCTTTGTCCCCACCTGTCATCTCTGCCTCCAGTTCTCTGCTCTGATTGAGGCTTGGGGACACTTTCTCAGTTGTGTCCCTCAGTGGGACCCATTAAAACTTTAAGGAACTTTGGAGTTTGATTCTCACTTGGAGTTCTTGAGAGGTTTCCTAACAAACCATGGCTCTGCCTTGATTTCCCTCTGGTCTGGTGTAGTTCATTAGGAATATTTCCTATAATAGTTATGGAAAAACACTTCAAAGTGTTTCTTAAAAATATCCATTCCTATTTTAAAGGATGGATTTTATTACTGTTCTCTTTAAGCAGAGGTGATTGCAGCATTCTGTGATTGATATTGATCCAGAGTTTCTCCTCAGGAGGTCTGGCCTGCTCAGAGAAGCTGTGCCTTGAGGTCTGATCCAGTGTGGACAACCTTGCTCCACATTCCCCAACCCCATCCTGTCTGTCCTCACTCACCTGGGACCTGCTGTGCTTGGAGAACTGCCTCCAAACCAGCAAACAGGGTTTTCTCCCCTTTGTTTTACTTTTGAAGCAATCTAAAACACCTTATTTTCCCCTGTGAAAACAGACACCCTCCTGAGGTATGTGCCAGGCCAAGGTGCCACCAAGGAGTTTCAGGCGGGGGACCGGGGCCTCAGGGGTGGTGCCTGGACTCGGCGCCATTTTTCCTTTCTGCCTCTAACTCCCAGCATGCCTTGCAGCACCATAGAGCCCCATTGGAGCCAGGACTACAATACCCATCATGCCCCGTGCTCCACAGAACCCTGGTATCCCCCCCTGTATGTCCAATAGATGTCCTCCAGAAACTCCAAGGATCCCTAAGTGTCCCCTCAGTGCCCATTCGGGTACCCCCAAAAACGTCCCAGAATCCCCTGAATGCTCCCAAGCCCACAGATGCCCGTTACAGCCACTTCTGGGAATTCATCTGCTGCTATCCCCCGTGTGCTCAGAGCACCTTATAACACAGTCCCGTGCCTAAAACTCCTGCTGTGCCCCGTGCCCTAAAGTGACTGGTTAGAGCTGTCCAAGCTCCCCCCAAGTGCTCCCGAACTGTAAACATTCCTCCCTGAGGACTTGAAGTTGCCATTCAGAGGCAAAAGTGTCCCCCAAGTGCCCTCCCAGAGCCCGTAAACACTCCACTAGAATCACTTCTGGGACTACAGCTCCCATCATGCTTTGTGGTGCCATAGAATGCTATTCAAGGAATGACTTCATCACCCATCATGCCCTGCGCTCCTCCAAGAGACATTGCAGCTGCGACTGGAACAACCATGATGCTCTGCGGCCCCATTAAACTGTATTGTACCTACTCCTACAACTCCCATCATTCCCTGCACCCCGGAGAGCCCTGTTAGAGCCCCCATGAGCCACTTCAAAGCCCAGACTTTCCCTCAGGATCCCTAAGTTCGTTCCTTGTGCCAACTCAATGCCCCCAAGTGTCCTCCTGTCCCTCGAAATTCTTCCCCCAGACCCAAAACTGCCCTGAATAAGCCCCAGAAATGTCTCCCTGAATCCCAAAGTGTCCACCCTGACCCTGTCTGGAAAAAAGATGATAAAAAATATGAAAAAAGGACTATAATATTATGAATTATCTTAAAGGGGGAGAACTAATGAACCAATAGAGCTTAATTAATGAATGAAGGAAATAGTGCTACTTAAAAGCAATGACCATTAATTTTTTTGGTTTCTAATTATGTAAAGTTTTTTTATTATAAATAAAAATCTAGGTTATAAAAATACAGAACACTAATATTATAAATAATAAAATTATAATTAAAATTCTAAAATTTAATAATATTTTCATTATAAAGAGAAATTAATGAGGTTGGTTTTTTTTTATTTTAGGTTGTCAGTCCCAGGTAGGATGTATCATGACATGGCTATGATAGGAGTGAGAAGCAGGTTGTCCAAACAGGGTCAGCCCACAAGGGGCTCTTTCTTAAATGTGCCCCGACTTCCTGAGGAGACATTTAGAATCCAGATCACTTGGGAAATGTCTCTATGACTTCCTGAACTGAAAAGTAGAAAAAAGATTCCCTTGAGTAAAGTAAAGTCATGGGATGCACTTTGAAATCTTGCTCCCTAAGAAAACTCCAAGCTGACTCCAAGCATCTCCACAAGCCCTGGAGATTTGAAAACAATTGAAGAATAACAAAAATTTCCTGAGGGCTTTCTGTATTTTAATGATCCCAATGGTGGATTTGGGGCTGAGTCCAGGACACTCAGGCACTGAAAGAAGATTGAACAAGTTGCTCAAGGAGTCAGAAGCAAAACTCCAAGTCCCTTGGAGCATCACTGGACCCACTGAGGGCAGAGACTGGCAAAGGCTCTCCAGGGACTGGTGAGAGCAGATCCTTGAGGGCAGGATTGCAGGAGCCAAAGGCTGTGAGCAGGAACTGCAATGCTGAGCAAGGCCTGGGCTGGTTGGAGGCAGCAGAAAGGCCAAGAGCTGAGGCCAGGCCTGGCCCAGCAGGGCCTGTCCCTCATGAGTGGCTTGAGGCTGTTCCTGGGGCACTGGGATGGGAGGGGCAGCATGGACAAATGGCATCACCCTGTGTGACACTCCAGATGCTCATGAACCAAGGGCCAGTGTGACACTGCAGGGCCTCATGGAAACAAGAGGCCATTGTGAGCCTGAGTGGCTGTAACACCCCAGAACACTGAAATGCTGGGGGTGACCAAAGGTTCCTTTACTCAAGTTTGGTGCACAGGAGAAACTCCAGCCAGATATTTTCAAGAGGTCAAAATGACACAAATTTTACTGGCAAAATGTAGATAACAAAGGAACTTTATAAAAGCATTTAATACAACGCCCAATTCAACATAAAACAGTATATCATAGCCATAACTTCATTAACTTAGCCCATTACAGCTGGAAACCTTTAAACACTTAGGATGTTAAGTTACCCACAAATGTTCCAGTAAATAGGATTAGAAGGAGTAGAAAGAGAGAGAAACAGAAAGACAGAACAGTTATAGAAAGACACATATAGCTACCCACAGCTCAGGTTCCTGCATGGGTGAGACAGAAACCCCAGAAAAATGCAGGGTCCAGACCAGGGGCTGAGCTTCTGTTCGATCTTTTAAGCCCCTGAGCCTTCATGTGGCCATTGTGACACTGCAGAACCAAGGAGACCATTGCTGACAGTACAGAACCTCATGGAACCAAGTGGTCATGGTGGCACTGTGGTGTCACACTGTGGAGCCCTGGGTGTCACCAAGGAGCCACTGTGACACAGTGGGATCAGAGGAAGCCAAGGGGCCATTGAGACACCTCAGGGCTTTGTGGAAGCATGAAGTTATGGTGACATTGCAAGGTGTCATGGAAGCAGAGGGCCATTGTGATACTTCAGAAGCAAGGAGAACATTATGACACTGTGGGCACCATGGAACTAAGGGAACATGGAACAGATCTGGCTGGCTCGGCCTCTTGGGTGTAACCTGACAGTTTGGCTGATCTTGTCATGTTGAAGGTCGTTGCTCATCTGCCCCTGAAGCACTAAAATAAAAATGGCTATTTCTCAGAAGTTCTTTGAAGTATTTCTCCATAACTGGAGTAGGAAACCCTTCTGAATAAACTGCACTAGACCAGACAGAAATCAAGGCAGAGCCATGGTTTGCTAGGAAACCTCTCAAGAATTTAGTCAGAATTGAACTCCAAAGTTTCTGATCCCATTCATGGGTCCCACTGAGGGACACGACTGAGAAAGTGTCCCCAGGTTCCAGTTAGAGCAGGAAATTGGAGGCAGAGATGACAGTGGTGAGGGAAATGCAGACATGGAGAGCTATCAGGGCCTTGTGCATAGAGGCTCAGAGGTAGAGATGGAGACAAGATTTGACCCAAGACCTTGGAGAATGTTGGAGAAGTAGCGCGTTAAAAGTAAAATAGACATAAAACAAGAATTACAAGTTTGTAGTTTAAATAGCAGTATGTTTTAAGCAGATATATGTATTGTGTAAGCAAAGCAGTATTTAAGTAAGATAGTAAAAGATTTTAAAATTTATCAATAGAACATGTTATAGTTAGTTTGAAGTTTAGGATGTATTCATGTAGGTTTGTGAAGTGTTACATGATTGATTGAAAAATGACACATTGTGCAAAGTCATGAGAAGTGAAGCAATTAATGATTGGTGTAAAAAGACGCTAGCGAACTTCATGGAAGAATTTGATTGGCTGAAAAACTGACATAAGGCATTGAAGCTAAGAATTAGGCAGCTTCTGATATTACAGTCTTGTATTTGACACCTTTAATGTCTTACTCTTCTATAAGACTAATGCAATAAAGCAATAAACCATCTTTGATGATGTCTCTCAGTTACCCTGTCTTTTGAAATGCTAATCCCCTGATAAGAAATTTTTGGACATCAGGCCTACCCTTTGAAATCAATGGGGATGTAAGGAAACCAGGTCTACCATATTAAAAATCAAATGGGATGTAGGGATCAAAGGTCTACCCTATTGAAATCAATAGGGATTTAGGGAAACCTGGTCAACCCATTAAAGTCAATGTGGATTTAAGGAAATTTTGAGCTAAAATGAGATTTGGGTAAATCTGGCAGAAATCTTGGGCTGAATTCTGCAAATTTCTGCTCCAGGATTGCGGTGCTAATGCTCTAAAAATTGTGGATGAATTCCTGCAAGCCAGTCCTGAATCCCTGAACCCACACATGTGGCCTATGCTGAAACTGTGCTTCCAGGTAAGCCCAAAAAAATCTGTTTTCAGCCCAATATCTGAGAATTCTAAGGCCAACATGGGGATTTTTAACAACATAACTTTGGGGACATTGCATCTACCCATTGAAGTCAATGGGGATTGAGGGACACCAGGTCTTGCCAGGAGTAGGACTTGATCGGGAATGGTTACTGGTTGAACTGGGAACACTGGGAGGAGCTAAGGGGGAGCACTGGTGGAGGATCTGGAACCACTGGGGGGAAATTGGAAGCACTAGAAAGGAGAAAAGGGGGAAAGTGGGCAAACTGTGAGAGCACTGGGAGAACTGGGAGGGCAAACAAGTCAAACTGGGAGCTATTCCTTGGAACACTGGGAGCAGCTAAGGGAGGCACTGGGGATACTGGGAGCACTGGGGCAAAACTGGGACCACTGAGAGATTAGTGACAATAATTTGGGATAAACAGGACACCCAGCCTACCCCATTGAAGTCAGAAAGAATTTAGGGACACCCAGTCTACCTAATAAAGACAATGCAGATTTTTAGGGACACCAGGTCTACCCAATCAAAGCAATGAGGAATTTTGGGACACTAATTTTGGGGGAGCCCAGGAGTGTTGGATTATCCAGGTGTCCAAGGGTTACCCAGGTGTATCCAGATGATTTGTGGGGTGATCCAGGATGTTTTTGAACAGTACTCAGGTGTACCCAGGTGATTTTTTTTTGGGATACTCAAGTGATTTTTGGGAGTACCTTGGGATACGCAGGTCATTTTTGGGGATATCTAGGTGATTTTTGGAGCACTCAAGTGTCCCAACTCACCATGATGACCCAGGAGAAGATGATGGCCACTGTTGCATCCTCCCCGTCGATGTGGACAAAGATGACCCTTGGTATGGGGGCCTGTCAGGGGGCACCCAACGTTCAGTGGGCACTTCAAAACTCCAGGTCAGGGCCCCAGGGGTGGGAGGGAACCTCAAGTGACCTTGAGAGAGGATGTAGTGGAAGGACACCAAGGCACTTTGGTCTCTGGGATCAGTGAGGATGGTGTTCTGCACCAGCTTCAGATCTGGAGGATAAAGGGGCACCCCAAAATCTCAGGGGAGCAGTGGGGACACCCAAATTGATGCATGGAAAAGCTTTATAACCCACAAAGTTATAGGTATGTATTTTACTCGGCGCTGAGGTGCCGGGGGAATAGCTCCTCCAAAAACAGGCAGAGCTCCGGCAAGCTGTTCCTCTCTTTTTATTCTCTACAAACTAGGATTTCACAATGCACCTGATGCACATTCATGTCCTAACCCTGCCTGTCCCTGCTTCATAATAAAATTAGACCCAGGCCTCTTTGTGACTGCACACTACTCCTTGTTGTTTGTTCTAGTGATCGTCTGGGGTTCCTTGGGATGAAGTAAACAGTCATCCTATCAGTTGAACTTTTCACCTTGCCTTCTTAATGTGTGCTTATCAGTCTTTAGTTGCTTTTCAGACCTTGATACCAGTATTTGCTGGCTCAGGGGTCTAAGGAATCCCCATTATCTAGAAGAGATGTCACTCTTCCACCCCGTTTTCTTGGCCCTCTATGTTATCTTGTAGCCTTGCTCTGTCCTTGTGTTCCTGCAAAGACAATGAAAATTAAGCATTCATGGAATCTTGTCAGCCCCCTTCTAGTTAAAGCAACCTCCTGTAATTTTACACTTAACTCTTTAATTTAGATTTTAATTCCTCTTATTTCAGTGTCACCATGGCTCTTTGGTTTTACAGGACCCAAAGCATCATCTTTGACCATTGGTTTCATAGGTATTCTGAGTTTCACAATGGTCCCCTTGATTCCATGAGTCACCAGAATGTCACAATGGTCTCTTTGATTCCATGAGGCTCCTCAGTGCAACCATGGTGTCCTTGGACCTGCATTGTCACAACTGACCCATGGTTCCATGAGGTTCCACATTGTCAACATGGTCGCTGTCAGAGGCTGGATGAGATTCATGTCCCAAACATCTTGGGATGAGCTGTCAATCAGTCACACAGTGGGCTGCTGCTGACCCAGGCTCTGATTGCCTGAGCAATCACAAATCCCACCTGGGGGGGGGGCCCACGAAGGAGCAGGGCCTTTAAAAACACAGACCATGGGCTCAGCCTATGGTCTATACCCTTCCTTCTGCTCCTGTGGTCTGTGTCACACCAAAGGAAAGGCTCCACACCCAATCCTGGAGTCCCAGCCCAGCTCCTGAGTGAGCAAATGACCAAAAGTCCCTCCCAGGGGAAGGACCCAGGAAGACCAAGGAGAATTTAGAACAGACCATTATGTAAGCACACATCTTGATCCTACCTACCCTTTGAATTTCGACTGAACACTGCTGGAATCCAGGAGTTGCTAGCAGTGTGTATGCTTCTCTGTAACTATTTTGTCTTTCATTCTGTGTCTTCTATTTCTTCTGTTTCTGTCCTCTTCCAAATTTTGAGTAACTTGGGGGAGGGGGATTGCTAGGAAGGGCCATCAGCTGCTGAAGTCCTGCCTGCTTCCCCCTCCCCCCAGAGTGGCCAGACTGACCTGTGTTGTGGCTGGAATGCTGCCCCTGATGTGTTTTCCAGAAACCACAAGGCAAGTGGGACAGGGAGCTATTGGCCCATGGGTGCAGCCTCTGACTTCTAGCCTGCTGTCGAGATCCTGCCCCTCTCCTAGAGCAGCCCCTGACCTTCTGGCCTTGGCCCCTGCTATCCTGGCCCGGGCCCCAGTACAGCCACAGAAAGTTTCCATCATAAAATAACTCTGGACTGTGGCCCAGGAGTGATCTCTTGACCATCTGCATGCCTGGGCAAAATATTAACTCGTTAACTGCCCAGAATATGACTTGCAGACACTTTGTTCTCTCTCCTGAGTGAAAGAACAGGACCAAGGTGAAGATAGGCACAGAATCAGCATGAAAAGACCAAGGTCAGACAAAAGGAAGTGTCAGGTCCCAGATGAGAGATGAAGTTGAGTTGTGGACTGAAATTTCTCTGTTTTTAAGCCGTGGAGAAGAGACTCTTGTTTCCCTATAACTCATAGAAAATGCATTATGGGGAGGATGAAATGTTTTAACTGTAGACATGAGCAGAGGCATTTGTGCTAAAGAAAGCAGATGTGGAAATGGCTGTGATTCCATGAGAAATTTGAATAGAGAGGAGAGAAATGAAGATCCCTGCTCTCCCCCAGGGAAGAGAAGAATGATCTCTGTTTTCAAAGATGAAGAGAGCTTTTGTTTGAATTATTATAATCTTTAAAGTGTGCTCCATAAGTTGATATGGTCCTCACAATTAGATTTGGGATAACTGTAAATCTAGGAAGGGATTTCTACACAGTGATCCAATTTACATTCTCCTGAATGGCTGATTCACTGACATAAGGCCAGGAGAAAACTCTTTTCTTTTGGAGAATCTCCATAGACTGAACAGAAATTCTCCTCACCAAAGTCAATTGGTGAATAGCTATTTTTAGAGATGGTAAACTGACTGATCTGTTTCTGTACAATATCAGAGTGAAAGAAAACAAGTTGTGGGGGGAAGAGTAGTGTTCTGAAAGTTTTATTCTGAGGTGTTTTTTTCTCGTACTTTCTTTGTACCCTTTACAGTTTGAGCTTCTTTGGCCTTCCTCATAATCCTATCTCACAGCAGTAAATGTGTAAAAAATTCTAGTGGATGCACTGGCAATTTGACCAAGGCTAAATCCATGGCAAACATAAAATTGAAGTCTTCTTTCTTTAGCTCTTCAGTTTGGAAATTCAGTGACAAAGGCTTATAAATATTTCTTCAAAGGACCAAAACAAGAAATGCCCCCGAGAATAATTTAAGTTTTCAATTCTTCTGTGGTAAATTAGACAGATTTCAGAAGTATATTCAAAGTGAATATACTGTATATTGTACTGAAAGCATTACAGGGAGAAGTTTTGTCCTGTTAAGTTTTCTTTTCATATTTATGGATTGATACCAGCAATGTCCAATTCATATTGACCCCCTGCACCTTCTAATGAAGTCTGAATAGATATGAAAATCAAGACCCTTCATGGCTGACAATCAATAACACTTTGTCTCCACACAATCCACAACATTTCTGTCATCCAACTCCTGGAACTCCTATGGATCAGGAATGGTGCCCCCAGCAGGACCAGGGCAGTGATTCTTCACCTGTGCTCGGCAGCGGTTGGGCAGCACCTCAAGTGCTGTGTCCAGTTCTGGGCCCCCAATTTAGGAAGGACATGGAGGGGCTGGAGCGTGTACAGAGAAGAGCAACAAGGCTGGTGAGGGGTCTGGAACACAAGTCCTGTGAGGAGTATCTGAGGGAGCTGGGGATGTTTATCCTGGAGAAGAGGAGGCTCAGGTGAGACCTCATCACTCCCTACAACTCCCTGACAGGAGGGTGCAGAGAGGTAAAGGTGAGGCTCTTCTGTCAGGGAACAGTGAAAGGACAAAACCACACAGTCATAATATGCACCAGGGTAGTTTTAGGTCTGACATTAGGAAATATTCTTGAATAAAAGGGTGATTGGGCATTGGAATGGGCTGCCCAGGGAAGTGGTGGAGTCACCATCCCTTGAAGTGTTTCAGGAAAATTTGGATATGGCACTGTGTGCCACAGTCTGGGTGACAAGGTGGTGTTGGGTCACAGGTTGGACTTGATGCTCTCCAAGGTCTTTTCCAGCCTGGGTTATTCTGTGATGATTGTGACACTGCAGGGCCCTGGTGAAGCAAGGGGCCACTGTGACACTGCAGGGCCTTGTGGAACTGAGAGGACCATAGTGACACTGTGCACGACATGGCACCACAGAGCCAAGGGGCCACTGTGACACTGTGGGACTACATGGAACCAAGGAGTCCATGGTGACACTCTGGGTCCTCATGGAACCACAGAGGCCACTGTGACACTGCAGGGCCTTGTGGAACCAAGGGGCCATTGTGACACTGCAGAACCAAGGAGAGCCTTGTAAGAGCCTGGGGACTATTGTATCAAGGGCCCAGTGGAATCAAGGGGCCATTGTTCCACTGCAAGGACTCTTGGAACTAAGGGAACAATTGTGACACTGTGGTGTCCCATGGAACCAAGGGTCTCTAATGACACTGCAGGATCTTGTGTAACCAGGGTTCCATTGTGACACTGCAGCACCAAGGAATTCATGGCAACACTTGGAGGCCTCATGGAACCAAGATGCCACTGTGACACTGCAGGGCCCTTGTGGGACCATGCAGAGCATTGTGACAGAGCAGGACCTCATGTAATGATGGGGCCATTGTGACACTGCAGGGTCCCATGGAATCAAGGGGCCTGTGTTGCTCCTCAGGGACTCATAGAATGAAGGAAACAAGTCTGACACCATGATGCCCCTTGGGACCAAGAGGCCATTGTCACACTGTGGGACCAAGGAGAGCATTGCTGCACTGTGACACTTCATGGAACCAAGGGATCCACTGTGACACTGCAAGGCCTTGGGAGATCAAGATGCCATTTTGACACTGTGGATCCCAAGGATCCAAGGGACTCTGTGACACAAAGGAGTCCCAAGGAACCAAAGGGACACTGTGACAAAGGGAGGACTCATGGAATCATGGAGACCATTGTGACATTCTAGCGCCTCGTAAGACCATGGTGAAACCATGCTGGGTGTGAGATTTCATCTGCTGCAGAGTAGGAGGGCTCTGCAGAGGGACCTGGACAGGCTGGATCCAGGGCAGAAATCCAACAAGATGAGGTTTAACAAGTCCAAGTGCCAGGCCCTGCACTTTGGCCACAACAACCCCTGCAATCCTACAGGCCGGGGACAGAGTGGCTGGACAGTGGCCAGGCAGAAAGAGACCTGGGGGCACTGATGGACAGCAGGCTGGACATGAGCCAGCAGTTTGCCCAGGTAGCCAAGAAGGCCAAAGGCTCCTGGCCTGGATCAAGAATGGTGTGGCCAGCAGGACCAGGGCAGTGATTCTTCCCCTGTACTCAGCACTGGTTGTTCATCAGTGAGAATGTTGTGTCCAGTTCTAGGCCCCAAATTAAGGAAGGACATGGAGGGGCTGGAGCATGTCCAGAGAAGGGCAACAAAGCTGGTGAGGAGTCTGGAACACAAGTCCTGTGAGGAGTGGCTGAGGGAGCTGGAGTTGTTTATCTTGGAGAAGAGGAGGCTCAGGGGAGACAAGGCGGTATTAGGGCACAGGTTGGACGTGATGCTCTCCAAGGTCTTTTCCAGCCTGGCTGATTCTATGATTCTCTGAAACCACCCCTGGAGCAGTTGCATGATGAGCCCTGGGCTTCCTCTCCAGAAGGTCCAGCAGCCCAGGTCCCTCAGCTTCTCCACACAGCCCCAAAGCCCATCCTGTCAGTCCTGCAGAGCCTCTCCAGCCCCACCTCACTGCTCAGAACAGGGAGCCCCACACCCAGACACACCAGCCCAGATGTGCCCCCCTGGCCTGTGGTGCCTCTGGCAAGGGAGCAGCACGAGGCACTGCAGGGCCCTGCAGACAATTCCTGAAGCACTTGTAGGATCATCCCGCTCCTCAAGGGATGCGTTTCATGGTGCCAAATTAAGAACTGAAATGAGAAGTGCAGCCATAGAGGAAAGGGCAAAGAGGGATGGGCTGTTTGCAGGGGAGGGGACACAGATGGGCAAGAGGTATAAATGTGGATCAGGAAAGAAGAAAGAAAGGAAAAGTGAAGCAGAGGAAATGCTCAGGGCTGTGTGGGGGTGGCTACAAGGCAGCCCTGGCTCTGAGCAACAATGTCTGCAGTGGGACAGAAAACTCACAGCTCATGGGAACAAACTTTCTGGCTGACTGCAGAGGTCACAACAAAACTGAGTGGTTTCTCCCCTGAGCTCCAGCCCTTGCTGGCCCCAGGGGCTGATGGCATTTGTGCTCACTCAGCTCCATCTCCCCACAGCAGCACCATGGGGGTGCTGACGCCTGCTCTGTGCAGTGCAAACAGGGGCTTCTGAGCCAGTGCTGCCGTGTCTGTGCCTGCAAGGATGCAGCACCTGTGTGAGCTGGGGGAGAGGCCAGGGCTGCAGAGGGAGGATGTTGTTGGCAGGTGCATGAGGACGCTCTGGGACGCTGCCCTGGGCTGTTCAGTGCAGTGTGGATGGATCAGCCCCTGCTCTGCTGCTCCTTGCCAGGCCCTTGCAGAGCACCAGCCATGCTGTTTGCCCCCAGCCTGCCCACGGCCAGCCTGGGGCTGCTCAGAGGGGTTTTTTTCTGCTCAGCATTGGACTGGCCAACTGTTCTGCAGAGAGCTTGGACAAGGAGCCTGGAGCCCCCAGGCCCTGCCCTGAGGCGTCAGCGCTGCCCCAGCAGTGCCCATGGCCTGTCCCTGCTGCAGCCCCAGCACTGCCACCCCCAGGGCTGTGCCCGACCCCGAGGGCACTCAGGCCCTGCAGCAACACGAGGGGCAGGAGGGCAGCAGGGCAGTGGCACAGGAGCAGCACTGGCAACACCAAGTGCTGCTGCTGCTGGGGTCAGCTGCTGTGCCAGCACTGATCTGTCCCAGCTCTGCACACAGACATTGCTGCTGCAGCTCCAGAGAAGGGAACAAAAGGGGCATCTCTGGAGAAAACTTGGCTGGGAGAGAAATCCTTCAGTGTGTTTAATGCCACGAAGACTGCAACCTTTTATTGACAGACTTTGTGGCCACAGGGAAGATGGAGAAACATGATGAGCAATGGAAAACAGTATGGCTCTTTTTTATGGACAGTATGATAAAATTAAAATAAAGGAAAAATAATCTCACAACCAAATCAAGAACTATCAAAGATGGCTGTTATGACAAATGATTTTCATAAATTGGCCAGCAGTTTAATGTTCCTGAAAGCAGCCAGTCATCAGGGTCCACATTGCAGACTTGAGCTCCTGGTTCCTCAGGCTGTAGATGAGAGGGTTCAGGGCTGGAGGCACCACCGAGTACAGAACTGACAGTGCCAGATCCAGAGATGGGAAGGAGATGGAGAGGGGCTTCAAGTTGGCAAATGTGCCAGTGCTGAGGAACAGGGAGACCACAGCGAGGTGAGGGAGGCAGGTGGAAAAGGCTTTGTGCCGTCCCTGCTCAGAGGGGATCCTCAGCACAGCCCTGAAGATCTGAACATAGGAGAAAACAATGAACACAAAACAACCAAATGATAAACAGATAACAACAGCAAGAAGCCCAAGTTCCCTGAGATAGGATTTGGAGCAGGAGAGCTTAAGGATCTGTGGGATTTCACAGAAGAACTGGCCCAGGACATTGCCATGGCACAGTGGAAGGGAAAATGTATTGATCGTGTGCAGCAGAGCATTTAGAAAGCCACTGGCCCAGGCAGCTGCTGCCATGTGGACACAAGCTCTGCTGCCCAGGAGGGTCCCGTAGTGCAGGGGTTTGCAGATGGACACGTAGCGGTCGTAGCACATGATGGTCAGGAGATAATACTCTGCTGAAATGAAGAACATAAACAGAAATACCTGAGCAGCACATCCCTTATAGGAGATGTTCCTGGTGTCCCAGAGGGAATTATGCATGGCTTTGGGCACAGTGGTGCAGATGCAGCCCAGGTCAGTGAGGGCCAGGTTGAGCAGGAAGAAGAACATGGGGGTGTGCAGGTGGTGGCCGCAGGCTACGGCGCTGATGATGAGGCCGTTGGCCAGGAGGGCAGCCAGGGAGATGCCCAGGAAGAGGCAGAAGTGCAGGAGCTGCAGCTGCCGCGTGTCTGCCAATGGCAGCAGGAGGAAGTGGCTGATGGAGCTGCTGTTGGACATTTGCTTTCTCTGGCCTTGGGGACCTGTTCACGGATAAAGGATTGTGACAAGTCAGCAGAGGCTGATTGAACCCAAATCTGGGCCATTCCCTGTAGATTTTCCCACTGTGATTCACTCACTGTTGTTCCTGCTCTGGGAAAACCTTCACCCAGGTCCCTGACTGTGCTCCAGTTGTGCTGTCTGAGAGTGCCAGGAGCTGCCAGGCCTGAGCATGGTGGCTCTCAAGGAGCCATCCCTGCTCTGCTGCCCTGGCTTTGTGGCTGTGTGACAGAGGGACAAGGCTGGGTATCTGGGATTTGTCAGTGGGATAACTCCTAATGTAGAAAGTCTTGATAACTTCTGCACTCCTAAATCCAAAGTATGGTAGGAGTTGACTTTAGGATTTGTTTTCATAGGCACACGTAATTGCTGGTTCTCCAAGGACAGAAATCCCCGGCATTTCTGCTGCACTCAGAGTTTGCTCCTGCGAGATGTGAGAGACAAAGAATTCCCTGTGGCTTAGGGCAAAGTTGGGCTTGTTCCCAACTGCCCTGGGCTTCCCCCTCTGCCTGGAATCCGAGCACAGTCACACTCCTGTGCCACCCTGAGATAAATCAGACCCTGCCCAGAGCAGAGGGATCCCTGAATATCTCACCCTCTCTAAAGGTCTCTGAGCAAGTTCTCAGCACCCCTTTCTGCCAAGGACACTCACGGTTCCCTTGGCAATCCCAACAGCATTTCATCAGCTGTGGCATCTCTGCACTTCCCCATGGGAACTCAGAGAGGCTCTGGCACAGATTTGCACCCAGGAGGGCAGCTCAGAGCTTGGAAGGACACAGCAAGGAGACCCCCAGGTGTGCCTATAATGAGATCTCAGGGAAGGGGCTCAGCTCATTCCCCTTTCCCATGGACTGCCTTGCCCTCAGCTCCACAGGTCACAGGGAAGCTTGGACACCCCATTCCCATGGACATCCCTGCCTGGCAGGAATCCCAAGGGCAGTGCCTGACTCAGTGCTGCAATCCCAGAGCCTCCCTGAGAACAGCAGATTACAATGACAATATCAGAGGAGTGCAGTAACAAGAGAAGATGTTGTGCTGCTGTGCCAGGAGGGCAGGGCAGAGACAGCTGGGCACTCAGTGCAGTGTTCCCATACCCAGGTGTGCACGGCACCTCCCACACACCAAGAGTGCCCTCCTGCCCCCAGCATTGCTCTGTCCAGCCCCCTCCCCTTACCTGAGCATCTCCCTGGGCCTGGACATTTCCCTCCTGAGAGCCCTGCCAGGCTTACAGAGCCCATCCCACCCTCTGTGCCCTCACCTGTCCCACAGAAATCTGCCTGTCTGCAGAGCCCTGCAAAGGGGCAGGGTCTGTCTGCAGGTGGGCAAGGGCAGCTCAGGAGAGCCCTGCTGGGCCCTGCAAAGGGGATGCTGGTGCTGCCCAGGACTGAGGAATGACTGAAGGCCCTTTGGGAGGCTCCCCGCAGAGAGACTGACCACACAAAGTTACAAATCTGGAGTCTCTGTAAATGTTCAAATGTTACTTTAATGATCCTGTGTGTCCCTTTCAACTCGAAATGTTCTGTGATTCTCTGAGTACAATTCCTGTTCTGCTTCTCTCATCCCCCTGTTGTCTATTTAATTGTCTACAATCAAAAAAGAAAAAAACCCTCGCAAGAGTGTTAGAATGGTAAAGTACAAAACAGATCGTTATTGGAAGCTTCCAGGTGTCCCAGTAGGAATGTGGCACACCCAGCCCCAAATTCCAACAATTTATTAAGGTTGATTAACTAGGATATTTAACAGGAACATCCAATAGGAGATTCGGTTTCCCCTGTAACACCCCTGGGTCAACTCATTGGAGTAGTTCCAAGGGCTTCTTTTCCCCTATTTTTTCTATGACTGCTCACATTCTGGTTTAAAAAACAAAAAACAAAAACAAAAACAAAAAAACTCAACAATGTTCTTCTTGTAGGTCCTTTTCCTGATAATAAGACTATACATTATTTCAGAAATGTATTTAGAAGGTCAGCTTATTGTTCAAAACAATCTAAAACAAAGGTTAGGAGGTGTACTAGAGATATTAAAAGATTTTAGTTTTATAGGTACATAATAATAGTTTACAGAGTTACAAGACCAGGAAAAAAAGTATAAAAAGCAAAAATCTTTTTGTCATCACCCCAGCTTTCCCATCCTTCTCCAAGGAGGAAATTGAAAACACTCTAAGAAATCTACTGATCTTTACAGCAATTTCAGGCTCACCTTCTTTTGGGAAGTGCTCTCCAGAGCTGTGCCCAGGCTGGTCTGGAGCTGGGAGCAGCCCTGCCCCACCCAGCACTGCTCAGCAGCAGCACCTGCCCTGCTCAGGGTCGCTCCTTGCCCCCACAGCTTCTCCCCCAGCGCTGGGAGCAGCTCCCAGGGCTGGCTGAGAGCTGCCCCTGGCAGACAGCAGAGTCCCTGCCCCAGCACAGAGCCCTGGGCTGCAGGACCCTGCTCTGCAGGACAGCCCTGGGCACCCCTGGCTGCAGCCCTGGCTGCTCAGCCCGGCAGCAGAGCCTGGACACAGGGAGCTGCCTGGGGCTGTGCCTCGGGTGCTGCAGCAGGGAAACCCAGCCCTGCCCAGGGCCACATCCCCTGCAATGCAGCAGCTCTGAGAGTCCTCCTGGAAGGTCCCAAAAGCTGTGGCATGTGCCAACTTCAGGAGATCCCTGCAGGAACTGCAGCTTACCTTCCCACAGCCAGAGAGTGACTGTTTCAAACACTGTGAGGATTTCTGCTCTAGTGAACCCTCACTGAGCTCTGCTCTGTGCCCCCTGATCAGGCTGAGTTTAACCCCTCTGTGCCTCTGTGCTGTGCATGGGGTAGCTGGAGGCAGAGCCCCAGCCCTGCTGGGCTGTGCACAGGAGCTGCTTCTGGGCAGAGCTGTCTCTCTGCAATGCTGCCCTTGCCAGGAGCTGCCTCTGTGTCAGGAGCCCGGCCCAGCTCAGCAGCAATGACACAGAACAAGGACTTTAATGACCCTCTTGGGCTTTGTGCTGAGGCCCTGAACATCAGTCCCTGAGAGAGAGAAGAAGAAGCCTCTCAAGAGCTCCAAGTGAGAATCAAACTCCAAAGTTTCTTCAAGTTTTAATGGGTCCCACTGAGGGACATGACTGCGAAATTGTCCCCAAGCCTCAATCAAAGCAGAGAACTGGAGGCAGAGATGACAGGTGGGCACAAAGAGAAGTCAAGCCTTGGTGCCCTGGGGCACAGCAGGGTCTGTGCCACCATGAGCTCTGATGAGACACCTTGTCCTGAGCCACTGGGGCCTCCTGGCACAGCCCCAGCAAGGCTGGGCACTGTCACCCCTTGTCCTGCCCTCAGCATCCCCCCACATCTCAGTGGCCTCTGGAATCTGCTGGGACCAGTCCCTGGGGAGCCTTGGTCAGGAATGGCCCTGGGAGCTCCTTCATGCACCCAGGGACTGCAAGTTTTTCAAAGGACTTTGAGTTTTGCTTTTGCCTTGGAGTCTCTGAAAGCTTTGTGCAATCATGGCCTCCAATTATCTGCTTTAATTAGTCCCTTGAGAGCCTTTGTCAGTAATAATACTCAGTGGGCTCATTAATGCTTCAAGGTACTTCCGTTTTTTTACGGTACTTTTCCTTTTTCCTTTCTTCTTTGGCTCTCTGAGAGGCTTTTGGGCAATCATGGCCTCCAATTCTCTTCTCCAAGGAGTCCATGAGGAGCCTTTGTATGGGATGGACCTCAGTGGGCCCCATTAATGCTTTGAGACACTTTGGATTTTTCTTCTGACTTGGACTCCTCTCAGGCCCTGAGGTTCAAGGGCTCAGCACCAAATGCACCACCAGGCTCATTGGGATCAATCAAGTCCTGAAAAAAAACATGGCTCTGCCTTGATTTTCCTCTTCTCTAGTGAAGTTCATAAGGAAGTTTTTTTCTATAGTTAAGGAGAAATATTCCAAAGAGCTCCTCAGAAATAAGTGTTCCTATTTTAAAGCATGTCTTTTATTACTGTTTCTCTTTAGAGGGGAGTTGATTGCAGAGTTCTGTGAATGATACTGATCCAGGGTCTCTTCTCAGGAGATCTGGCCTGCTCAGAGAAGCTGTTCCTTTAGGTCTGACCCAGTGTGGACAACCTTGCTCCACATTGCCCAACCCCGTCCTGTTTGTCCTCTCTCATCTGGGACCTGGTTTGATTGGAGAACTGGCTGCACTCAAGCAAATAGGGGTTTTCTTCCTTTACTCTTTTTGAAGCAATCTAAAACTCCTGAGTTTCCCCACTACAAACAGACACCCTTCTCATATGTATGTCAAGATGCCATCATGGAAATTTATGTTCCCAAGGCAGAGCCATGTAATATCTGTTTTAGTCCTTTGGACTCTTTGGTTCCACAAAGCCTTGTTGTGTCACCATGGACTCTTGGTTCTGTGATGTTCTGTGGTGTCACAATGGATGCTTGGTTCCATGGGGCCCCACAGTGTCACAGGAGTTTCCTTTTTCCTGTGGCAACCAGCAGCAAACCCCACTGGCAGAGCTAAATGCCTGGAAAGAATAAAAAATGGGGAAATTTGGAATGATGTTTTTTTTGTCTTCCCAGGGCACAGTGATGTGGGGTGGGGCCATGCTGTCCTGGACCTGGCTGAACACCGGCCTGTCCATGGAAGGGGTAAGAAACAACAACCTCTGCCCATGGAACTACAAAAGCAGAGAGGTCAGGGTGAAGGCTGGGGTTCAAAGATTGTTACCAGAATGGGAAACATCAATGTGAGAGGAAAGATGTGTGCTAATGTCTTTACAAATCATTTGATGGGTGCAGGGATGAGTGTTTAGTTCTGTGAAAAGGGTCGTAATATTTCTACTGACTTTGGGCAGCAGGTTGGTTACCGGGCCCAGACAGCTTGGTTCCTGAAATAGACAAGGGTCTGCATAAGTGTGAAAATCTGAACTGTGGGGGAGATGCCAGGTTCAAGAGGGAATGTGGGGCAGGGAGGTCAGGAAAGCCGTACCTTCCTAGTACCTCAGGCAATGGGGAAAGGAAGAGAGCAATGTGCAGCCAGGAGTTTAGGATAAAAGGAGTCTGCACCCTCTGAAACCTCGAGAGAGAAAACCCTGTGGGTGTGTCCACTGGGGGGTAGCACTCCTCAAGGAGGGGCTGGAGGGGGGGTGCTGGAGTATCACGCTGAGTCTACAAAGCATCACAACTACTTGGGAGGGGGACTGCAGTATCATGCTTTGTCCACAAATGGTGCAGCGCTGCTCAGGGGGAAGCCTGCAGTACAGAGTTTTGTCCAGAAGGGGGCAGCAGTATTCCAGTGGCAGGGCTGAAATACCATGCTGTATGCACAAGAGCACAGCAGTGCTCAAGGAGGGGGGCTACAGTACCACGATATGTCCACAGAGTAGCAGCGCTGCTTGGGGGAAAGGCTGCAGTACCAGTCTGTGTCTAAATTTGGTCACCACTACTTGGAGGAGGGGGATGCTGAAGTACCAGGTTTTGTCCACAAAAAGGGGCAGCACTGAACTGGGGGAAGGCTGCAGCAATAGGCTTTGTTTACAAGCGGGTAGCACTGCTCAGAGTAGGGGGAGTCTGCAGTACCAGTACGTGTCCACATGAGGGCATCACTGCTCAGAAGGTGGGGGCTGCAGTACCATGCTGCATTCACAATGGGGAAGCACTGTTCAGGGAAGGGGAGGACTGCAGTTCCATGTTGTGTCCACAAGGGGGCAGCACTGTTCAAAAGCAGGGGGCTGCAGTACCATGCTGTGCCCACAAGGGGGTAACACGGCTCAGGGAGGGGAGCTGCAGTACCATGCAGTGTCCACAAGGGGGCAGAACTGCTCAGGGGGAAGGCTGCAGTTACAGTCTGTGTCCAAAATTGGGCACCACTGCTTCGGAAGGAGGGTCCTGCATTGCTGGGTTTTGTCCACAAGGGGACAGCACTAATCAGGGGGGAGGGTACAGTACTGGGCTATGTCCACAATGGGGCAGCACTGCTCAGGGGAGGGAGAGCTGCAGTACCCATCTGTGTCCATAAGAGGGACACAGAGGATGGGGTGGCTGCAGTACGATGCTGTGTCCATATGGGGAAAGCACTACTGTGGGGAGGGCATTCTGTACCAGTCTTTCTCTACAAGGTGGCAGCACTGATCAGGTGGGGGTTGCAGTACTGAGCTATGTCCATAAGGATGCAGCACTGCTCGGGGAAGGGGGGAGCTTAAGGTACCATGCTGGTCCTGCAGCTGGCTGAAGAAGAATTCCCCCTCCCTCCCTCCCTCTGTTTTCCCCCTGTGCCAGCAAAGGGGAGAACCTCTGCTGCCTGAGGGACCCTGGCTTTGGGCTCACCTGCCATCCAGGTGTAGAGGTGTCCTGGAGGATGGTGTCACAGCCAAAGTCGATGAGCATCGCCTCGCTGGTGCCCAGGTCGATGAGGATGTTCTCAGCCTTGATGTCGAGGTGCAGGACGCTGTGGCTAGTGCAGTGCTGCATGGCCTGCAGCACCTGGCGGAACATCCCCCACACCATGGGCTCTGGCAGGGACCCGTCCACCTCCAGCAAGTGCCACAGGTCCTGGCAGCACTCCAGATGCTTCATGGCCAGTGCAAGGCCATTGGGAAGCTTGAACTACTCCAGGAGCCATACAACTCCGTGGAAGCCAGGGCACGACACCATCCAGTTGAGCACCAGCTCCAGGGGCACAAGGGCGCCATTGTGCTGTGATGCCGTCAGCGGGGCTGATGCTGCACCGCGCCTTCAGCACCCTCTGCCCGGCCCCACCACAGCTCACCACTGCCCAGGACACTGCGCAGACCCCGCTCCCTCCCCGCTCCCTCCCTGCTCCCTCCACGCTCCCTCCATGCTTGCTCCCCTTGCAGCGTCCCAGCTGCCACCCCCCTTGCCAGGCCTGGCCTTTGCCCCGCCTAGCACGCCCCGCTGGCTGCTCCTGCTGGTCCCGCTCATTCACCAGCTGCGCCCACTCTCAGATAAGATCCCAGCCCACTTGCTTGATGGCCACCTGCAAGCCAAGGCGAGTGGCAGGCTAACCTCGCCGCCTGCCGTCCCCCTCCCTGCTCTGAGCCAGCCCCGTCTCTTACTGGGGCACTGTCGGCGAGCCGAGTCCCGATGTAAACGCTGCCGCAGCTGCTGCTCCCCAGCAGCGGGCCCTCCCAGTAGAGCTGCTCCAGGGGAGGCTTCTCTGCCCATGCAGACTGCACGGCACTCTCGCCATTCTGCCATTCTTGTGGCTTTCTTCTTTGCACATGATAAAGCATTTCGTAGGGAAGAATCGTCTCTTCTGAGTTTTGCCGGTGTGGACAGGAGCGTAGCATTGAAATGTCGAGTAGAAAAGAGAAATCGTGTCACTATTGTCATCTCTTTTCATTCTCTGTTGAAAGAGTAACAGGTTGTCAAAAGACATGATCTGCAATGTGGAACTTGGTGCCAAGTTTCTTTTTCTGCCAGAGGATGAGGAGGTGAGGTATCCCAGTATCACGGAGTCATGGCATGCTTTGGCTTGGAAGGGACATGGAAGATCACATTGCTGCAACCCCTGTGCTGTGCCTGGGGACCCCTTGCACCAGACCGACTTGTCCTGAGCTCCATCCAGCCTGGCCTCGTACATAGTCAGGGGTGGGGCATGCACAGCTTCTCTAGGCAATCTGTCCAGGGAAAGTCCTTTTTTTCTGCATCTCTCATCTAAATCTACTCTCTTTCACTTTGGATCCATTCTCCCTTGTGCTCTCTCTGCCTGCCCTTATACAAAGTCCCTATCCAGCTTTCTTGTAGGTTGCCATCAGGTACTGGAAGGCTGCAGTTGGGCCAAGCCTAAGTCTAAGTCTCTTTTGCAGGCTGAAGATGCCCAGCTGTGCCAGGCTTTCCTTGCAGGAGAGCTGCTCCAGCTCTCGCAGCCCCTCGGTGTCCATGCTGGGCTCTTGCTCCAGAGCGTCCTTGTCCTTCCCGGCCATGCAGGGTTGTTGATGAAGAGTCAGATGAAGCTTCAGAGTGTGCACAGAGCATGCCACACTCCATGAACTCCTTGCCTTCATCTGAGTTGTTGATAGGGAATGAGAAGTTATAGATCAGGTCAAAGGGACAAAGTGAGTGAGGTGAACACACAGCTTTACAATCAACCCATCTAAAGGGTGGCCACTAGACAGCGGCTCAGCTCCCACCTGTGAAAATCCGTCCGAGCCTCTCGCCTGTTTCTGCCCAACGACCCTCGCCTGAGGCCTGCGCTGGCCAGGGATGGGAGGAACACCAAGTGACTGTTACGCAGGTGATGCCTACCAGGACTGGTTTCTCATGACAACTAGTCACGGGGCATTTACTCAACAAAGCTCCCACAGATGGAAGAACAATGGACTGGTCAGTATGGGCTACCCTACGTGTGTTCATAACAACAAAGATGGTTTGGTGTGCCTTGAAACGTCCTGTTTCCACCTGTTCCTCGGGGTAACGAGCTCCAGATACAATAGTCCATAAATCTTCCCACTTTTTTGGCCAGAAGCCACTCGCTTTGGGAAAGGACTATAAAAGTGACTTTCTCAGAAAAGACCCCCGAGATCTCTCCAGACGGCAACAGACATCTATTGGCTGCTCCACGAGGATTCGTCTGCCCGTCTTGGTAGCTATAATCCCGACCCCATTTTCTCCCTCTCTCTCCCTCTGTCCCACTATCGCATTTTGGTTGGCACTAAATAAAGTGCATTTCTGTAAAAGCAAACTGGTTTTGTCCCCTGCTGTGTCTTTTGCGCTCCGAGATCCATAAAAGAACCAGTCCGACTCGCTCTTGAATTGGGTGGATCGTGACATTATTTGCCGTAGTCGACAATTGAATTCCCCATACTGGGGGAGTTGGGGTTTCTGTGCACTTTGTACCAGGGGAAGACCTGTGCCATTTCAGCCACACCTAGCCTGTCAGTACCATAAGGACTGAACAGTGTTAGAAAGCAAGGGAGGTGGTATTGGGTTCTTCCCACAATCTGCACACAGACCCAGGTGGATAATCAACTCCATTTCAGTTATCGGAGAATTTTTTGAAAGGATCTCAGCTGAGCAAAAGATGGGACTTGTGTTTTTTGTTGTTTGCTGCTTGGTGTAGTCGAGGAGACAACCATTGTGAAACTAACGAGAACCTCCCAAGAGGTTTGGTCTCCTCAGCCACTCAGGGATGACAGGGGGTTGTCCCCAGCAGAAGTCTGGGTGACAAGTGTTTACCTTCCTGAAGTGGTTTTTCCCCCTCGCACATAATTGTAACTCAGAGGTTACAGTTGTTGTATAATTATTTTATTTGACTGCTTGGGATCGCGAAGAGACAAGTGGTTTTTGTAGTTAAGTTAGTACCTCCCAAGTAGTGTGTCTCTTCACCCGCTCCAGGGAAGAGAAGGGATTCACAGTTTCAGCTGTGCTTTTTGTGTAACTTTAAGTGTGTCTCCCTGAGAGTGGTTTTAGTCCCTTCGTAAAAATGTCTGAAAATGATAAAGCTGCATTTTACTCTTTACTAGCTAAGTATAATGCCATACCCTCCCAAGGGGGGGAAGACTGGGCACACAGTAATTGCTTTAATTTAGAAAATGTGATTGATAGGATACATTCTTTGCAACATGAAACAAAATTCAAACTGAGCAAGAAAAATAAAACCACACTTTGCTCAGTTCTAGGCACTTGTCTTTCAGCTGATGTAGAGTCTCGTTTTAAACGAGTAAGTGAGGAAAGTGCAGTGATAGAATCTTTGCAAAACCTGGTGGAAACTTTGCAGAAACTATTACAGGAGGAAAGAAATCAGGTACAAACTCTGCAAAACCAGCCAGAGCAGGAAAGAAATCAAGTAGAAACTCTGGAAAACCAACTAGAACAGAAAACAAATCAGATAGAAACTCTGCAAAACCAACTAGAGCAGGAAAGAAATCACAACTATTTGCTACAACTATCACATGCCTCACAACATGCACATACACCTAATGACACAGAAGAAAAGGAAACATATCACATAAAGCAGATATACCCACAGAGAGAACTAATACACATACAAAATAGTGGTGAAAATTGCTGCTCTAAAATGAGACCTCTCGTTAAAATGGAATATAGATACCTGAACGACGAGGATTTTGACCCCCACATAACCTCCAAAGAAATACCATACACTGCTACTGAATTGGCCAAATTAAAGAAAGAATACTCACGCCTCCCACAAGAATCTGAGACCGAGTATGTTTTTAGAGTTTCACTCACTGGAGAAGATCAAATTAGATTAAGTGAACAAGAAGCCAGTGGGTACTGGGGGCCTGGAGTTTTCTTCACAACTGGAAACGCTCGTGTTCCATGGTCTCTGACACAGCGAGCAGCCTACTGGGCTGGGGGACTTAGCCCCCTAGAAAGAGGTGATCCTCTAGCCATAACTGGCACCCCAGACCATCTCCTAGAAAACATTCAAAAAGCTGCCTGCTTGCAAATTATACATGAATTAAAATTCACTGCTGGCCATAAATCACCTATGCAATTACCTGTAAATGTAAAACAATACCCTCTCCTCTCTGGTGCCAAAGTAGAAATCAAACCAGTTAGACAGGACTTGCAAAACTCCCCTGTATGGCCAATCCAAAAACCCAAACCTGACACTGTAGCTGTGTACCAATACATACATGATGTATTGATAGGAGGAGAAGAAAAAGAAGAAGTGAGGGATGTGCAACAGAAAATAATTTTCCACCTAGAAAACCCTAACTTGCAAATTGCCTCAGAGAAAATTCAAAAACCTTCTCAGGAAGTGAAGTTTTGGAAGACTGGGACTGCCCCCCCCCGACAGAGTGGCCCAGAAATCCTCAGTAACAGAAGGAACTGTAAAAAATCTGGCAATAACAGAAACTGAGAACTTGGGCAACAGCGATGACAAACCTGCCTCAATAATTAAAGAAGCCTCTGCATTCTCCCCCAAACAATCTTTGTTCACTAATTCTTTGTTCACTGATGCTTCTGCTGAGCAAATTATTGCTGGGGGATGGGGTGACTCTTGGCTTGGGGTGCTGATGGTTATTTGGGGTGTTTTCCAGCTTGAAGTGTAGAGTGCCTCCTTTGTTTGCAACTATACTGACTCTTATGCTGTGTTTAAAGGAGGTACAGAGTGGCTTCCTTCTGGGCAGCAAAAAGTTAACAGAATTTCTGTCTGCATAGTTCCATCATTTTAGCCTCCTGCCTCTTTGTGGCAGATTCTGTTGTGTTTACTTTTCACAGAACAACGCCATGGAACGTGAAGATTAATTGCTGAATCTCTCATCGAACCTGTATACAGTTACAGCACAGGACCTTTCAGCTGTGTTTTATTTTGTGAAGATTCAAAATCAAAATTCTACAATTTTCCCATAAAATTATGTGTGGGAAAAACAATGCAAAGTACAAAGAGGAACTCAATGCTAATGTTGTAACACCTACTACCCAACCAACGGTTATACTGAACCTGAAAATTTTTGAAATTGGACCTTGGATAATTCGGAAAACTGGCCAACAGCAAATATTGTTTAATTCGACATGGTCTTTTAAACAAGTCAAATTGCCAATGCAAAACAATGTCTCAGTAATTCAGCCAGCTTGTTCACCTTTTCTAGGGGTGGACAAACAACCTGGTTGAAAAACCAGGAGGATACTTTCAAGAAACAAACAGGAGACATGACCGGTGTTGTGGGAACAGGATTGGGAATTTTCAATAGCATTGATTCAGAGGTATTAATGAACAAATGGGTTGCCATCACCAATTGTTGAAACAACCTCTGCAGTCCTCTTTAACAGCCCTGGGGACGCAACAGTGGTTATTATCAAACATTTTACCAGATTGGGAAAAGGCAAATATAAATGATTACAAATTGATAATTGATGCTCTTGGTACTGCTCAAAACAACATCTCCTTAGCCCTCAGCTGTACCCAGGCACAGCTTTGGATGCAAACAGTTGTTGCCTCAATTATTAGGGAAGGGGAAGAAGGCATCTTCCCTACTGAAATCCGGACAATAATTTGGGACAATGCTAATGATTTTGAAAGGAAGTTTCAGTCCTGGTGGAATTTGGTAAACTTTACCTACAACCCCAGCACAAACACAGCCACAGCCTTTGTGTTGACAATACGCAACGCTTCAGTGCATTTGATACACCCCATCATTGCATTAGGATTGAATCACCATGGAACTATTCTCCATCCTTTCGAGCATAGAGAATGGGCCCGTCAAATTGGTAAGAAATGGCAAACTGTTAATTTGGAATCTTGTGTTGTTCGGGAGCAACTGGGTTTCATTTGTGAAAGTAATGCCATTGTGGCCCAAGACATCTGTTTAGACACAGAGCAAAATATCTGTCATTTTGAAATACACCTGCAACAGTGCTGGTGTACATAGGTAATGGATGTGTGTGTGTAAGAACTGCTTGCAAATTAGTATTTGTAGAAAATGTAACAGTGGATCTAAAAAATCATGTAAATTTTTGTGTTTGTAATTTTACCACGATCATGGGCTGTGACTTTTCCTATACTGCTCCAGTTATGTCTTATCACCTTTTGCAATCCAATTTTACACTGATTCATCAGTTAGTGCCTGCTTCCATTGAGATAAACCTCACTTTGATTAAACAATTGTTGCTTCACCAGGACTTAATTGGGATCTTGGAAAAGATCAAGAAATATGGACAGAAGACCCTGGTGACAGTTCATCATGATGTGAAAGAAACACATCAGGTTTTAGAAAGGGTAAAAGGGGATTCTGAACTCAGGTGGTGGGATACTCTTTTTGGGTGGTCACCTACTGCTACCAGCATCCTAAACAAATTGTGTCCTCCCATTGTTTTGCTTTTGATTTTGGTTTTGATCAGTTTTGTTTTGTCAGTCATTTTGTACATCCTGAATTGGAGAATGGTAAAACGGCTGACACAATTGGCATCAACAATGAAAGCACATAATTTGATCACTACTCCATCTGCTAAAGATACCATTAAAGTTATTGACACCAGACAAATTACACGAGCAGTAAAAGTCAGGCCTTTAGAAGCAAACTGATTAGAATTGTTTGTTATGATTGGTATGATTAGTTTTAGTAATGTTAAGCTTTTGACTGAAAATGGTTTTGGAAAATAATTGTTTTAATCATAAAAACATATTATAATGAATACTGATTTGTTTTAATTTTAATTGCTTTAATTTTAATTGTTTGAATGTTATTTCATTGATTTTGTTTTAATGCTAATTGTTTGAATTTTAATTATTTGAATGTTATTTCAATTATTTTGTTTTAATTGTTTGAAAGATATTTTGGCTAATATCATTGTGATTTGTTTGAAAAATTGTTTTAATCAATTTTGTTGTGATTATTTTGCTTTATTATTTTACTGTTTATTTCCTTTTCCTTTTCCTTTTCCTTTTCCTTTCCTTTTCCTTTTCCTTTTCCTTTTCCTTTTCCTTTTCCTTTTCCTTTTCCTTTTTCTTTTCCTTTTCCTTCTTATCCCCGTTTTTTTTGTTTTCCCTTTTCCTATTCCCGGGATGTGCTACCAAGGGCGGGTCCTGAAGATGCTGCAAGATCACAACATCATGCTGATGGAGTTTCTCAGCGACGCTCGTTGGTCACAGGGTGATGTGAGAGTCCATCTGAGCCTCTCGTCTGTTTCTGCCCAACGACCCTCGCCTGAGGCCTGCGCTGGCCAGGGATGGGAGGAACGCCAAGTGACTGTTCCGCAGGTGATGCCTACCAGGACTGGTTTCTCATGACAACTAGTCACGGGGCGCTGACTCAACAAAGCTCCCACAGATGGAAGAACAATGGACTGGTCCGGTATGGGCTGCCCTGCGTGTGTTCATAACAACAAAGATGGTTTGGTGTGCCTTGAAACGTCCTGTTTCCACCTGTTCCTCAGGGTAATGATCTCCACATACAATAGTCCATAAATCTTCCCACCTTTTGGCCAGAAGCCACTCGCTTTGGGAAAGGACTATAAAAGTGACTTTCTCAGAAAAGACCCCCGAGATGTCCCCAGATGGCAACAGACATCTATTGGCTGCTCCACGAGGATTCGTCTGCCCCTCATGGTAGCTATAATCCCAACCCCCCTCTCTCTCTCTCTCTCTCTCTCTCTCTCTCTCTCTCTCTCTCTCCCTCCCTCTCTCTGTCCCACTATCACATTTTGGTTGGCACTAAATAAAGTGCATTTCTGTAGAAGTAAACTGGTTTTGTACCCTGCTGTGTCTTTTGCGCTTTGAGATCCATAAAAGAACCAGTCACGACTCCTGCTCTTGAATTGGGTGGACAGTGACAGCTCCCGGTGTTCTTCTGGGTTTCCAGTCCAGAGCATTTTGAATAGTTCCAAGAAAATAGATATCACAGTCCAGGGAACTTCACTGCCTCAGCTAGCTAAAAAAATACTGACTAAAAAACAGAGGAGAGCTCCCTCTCACTGCCCGTCCATGCTGCAGACAACAGTCAGGAGAAGGAAAGCTGAAGCTCTTATCTATGTATTTTGAAAACAACTGCCTCAGATATTCCACCGCTTCTTCTTCTCCCCCCACTTCACTCTCAAATCTAATTTTAAAGGTGCAAAAGTTATTTCTGGGCTAAACAGATCAATGCGGATACAATTCAACATGATAAAGTCACCCCAGGACAAGATGTAAGCTGAGTTAGATGGTGTTAAGTGTTGTTCTTTTCCTAAGTTAAGTTTAGTATAAGTTTTAAGCTGAGTTAAATACTCTTAAGTGTTATTCCTCTGTTAAATTGTTATAGTCATAGGTTAAAAGTTAGGTTAAATAATGTTAAGTGCTGTTCTTTTGTTAAATTTTGAAGATCAAAGTATAAGTTAATGTTAAGGTATAAGTTAAGTCCTGTTGAGTTTGAGCTCTGTTGGGCTTTGAGGCCGCATTCCTTTTATCCTTGCCCTCACTGTCCTTTTGCCCCACCCACCTGAGCACACACACACAAACAGTTCTCAGTTCATTTCTGGTTTGATTGACTGGATTTTGTTTGGTTTTGTTGTTGCTTTGCTTCCTTGGTGTGCCTGAAGTGTCCAGTCCAGGAGTAGGGTGACTCTTGGCAAGGAACTTTGTCGTGCTGTAGCTTAACATTAAATCTGGTTTTTGCTGATCCCATGCTGGGGATTTTTTAAATGCTCTCAGCCCCTGGCTCATAACAGGGTGAAGGAGCCCTGGCCCAGGCTCTGGCCCTGGGACACGGGGACGCTGCTGGGGGGTCCCTGTCCCCCTGTGCCACCCCCAGGGCCCGGCCCCTGTCCCCGTGTCAGGCTCTGGGGTCGATCTCGTGGAACATCCTCTGGGGGAGGCTGCGGCATGGGGGGCGGGGGGACCTGGGGGGACAGGGGACCCCCCTGTGTACGAGCAGCGTTGGACTGTGAGGGGGGACTGTGACCTCACACAGCCCTGGGATGTCACACAGCCCCTGTGATGTTACACAGCTCCTGTGATGTCACAATCCACCCTATGATGCCACACTGCTCTATGATGTCACACAGAACCCTATGATGTCACACAGCACCCTATGATGTCACACAGCTCTGTGATGTCACACAGAACCCTATGATGTCACACAACACCCTATGATGTCACACAGCTCTGTGATGTCACACAGCACCCTATGATGTCACACAACACCCTATGATGTCACACAGCCCCTGTGATGTCACACAGCACCCTATGAGGTCACACAGCCCCATGATGTCACACAGCACCCTAAGATGTCCCAAATTCATTGTGATGTCACACAACCCTGTGATGTCATACAGCATCCTATGATGTCACACAGCACAGCCTTAGCCAATATCCATGAATACAACACCCAGCAGCCTATGTTCTCTTCTGGCAGATCAAATTATTGTTTGCTGGAGTATCAATTTTTCAGAGCATCCCGCTGCTTCATAAAGCCTCTTTGCCTTGGCTTGAGGGAGCATGCCTCAATTAACCTTGCTGATCTTATTCTGGAGAACAGTCTTAGCAAGATGGAACCAATTGTGATCATTCATGGCTTCTTATAAATAGATATGATAATAGATTTCTTTTCCAGGTTAAGTATAGGTGGCCCATCCACCTGGTCCAAATTGGTAAATTTATCTCAAATATGGGCAGTGGCCAACAAAGTATGATTGAAAGAATTGTATTGCTCCCACATGTCCTACCCACTGTCCAGTGATGCCGTTCAGCCTTGTTTTTTATTTTCATGAACAGAAACAATCCATCGAGCTTTGTCCACAAAAGTATGTACCCTAACAATGGAGAAGAGCAGTGCTCTGGATGCTCTGGGCCCAGGCTGTCTTCTCTTGCCTCATCTTAGAGAGACCTAGGGCCAACAGCAGAAGAGTTTTTGTCAAACCACTTTCCTCGCACTCCTATAGGAAATCCCACAAATTCAATGTCTGCTGGATTTGTAAGATCTTGAGTTAGTCTGTGAAGGCACTGGTATTTCCTGACCTTCTCATTGGCAGCAACTTTCAAGGAGGAGTTGGAGTGCTTGTATCTGACTGTCATGTTCACCATGAATGCCTTTCCTCCTTTAACAAATATCATATCTGGCTTGTACAACTTGTTGTGATTGTCTCTTGAAATACAGTCCAGTTCTTCCTTTTAGCAGCTCACAGATGTGTCTCTTTGTGCCTTTATTCCTGGTGTTTTGAGTAATTGGACAGTTCCTTATAATATGGGCTGATGTTTCATTATCAGCACCACAATATTATCAAGTTTCCACAAGTACCCTTGGCCAGGATCTCTCTCGTGGGGCAGACATTGACTCTCAACTGTAGTGCAGTTACCAATTTTCTATGAGGTGTGCTTCTGTACCTGGTTATCCTCCAATTACTGATAATATCATTTTCAAACTTCTCAATACCATGGCCTTGGGATAAGAGTAGTTTTGATATGATATGATATGATATGATATGATATGATATGATATGATATGATATGATATGATATACATCATATGCTTTGGGATACTTGGCCAACCCCTCCCAGTTTCCACCAAAGTAGTTTGCATGTTCCAAGAACTGTTTAGCACGGCTCCTCCTCGGGTTTGCCTTTTTAGAGCCTGCACATTTCTTGGCTGTGGTTTTAGTCTGTTCTTATATCACCTCCAGCCTGGGCTTCGGTCCATACTTGGTGCTGATAGTAGCAGGGGACTTCATCACCTCTCCATTGGAATCCCAACCAAGCAGGCAGTTCAATTCCCGCAAGCATGACTATATCAGCTATTTCACTACTATGTTTAAGTTTAGTTAATAGCAGAAATAAAAACTAAATCTTTATAGCAAAATTGCTATAACATTATACATACAGCATGCATTTTAATATTTGCAAAAAACCAATATTATAATATGGATTTATATCATGCTGGACATTTTCCAGCCGATTCCCAGCTCGAAGCAGAGGGAAGAAGAAAAGGCAAGAGCGGCCCTGAGAAAATCCCAGAACGATGGTGATGAGAAGGGGCCCAGCAGGGTGAGACACCTCAAGCCCAGTGAAGGTGCAAATGAGACCACAGGAGCACAACCTACGAATTTGATTGAACATGGATTTGATTGAACTGGAAATGTGAGGTAGAGAAATAGGAAAGAGAGAAAAAGAAAGAGGGAAGAGTTGAGGCTGGGACTGGGCAGCTGCTGGGAAGAGCCACAGAGCACAGCACCTTTCACCAGCACGGCCAGAGCTCAAACTGAACAATTTGCTCAGTGGTGACTCCCCAGAGAGTGGCATGAAAAATGTGTTCCTCTTTGTGTTGATTTAAAAAGGTGCAATACAAGAAAATAAGAGACAAATAGTAAAGTAAAAGGTTATAATGGTTGGGAGTTTGGTATTTGGTTAAGAATACACTTTTTTTTGAGGTATATTTTTTGAATTTATTTGCTTCTTGTATATTTATAGACATTGTATATTTTCAAACTGTTTTATAAATGATAATTTATAATTTAGGATTTGTTTTTATGGTTTTTTATGAGTTTGGTTTTTAAGAGCAATTGTGGTTTTTTGGTTGTGGTTTTATTTTTTTTAATAAGTTTTAATTTGATTTGTGACTTTTAGTTTTTAGAGACGGTTGGTGCTGGTAACTGGTATATTAGCAATAGGTGTTTATATTGAGTGTTATTTAATTAAGTAAGTAGTTTCTTTATTACAAATACTCTTTATTAACCTATGTTATTTTAAAGAAAACTACATTTAAAAAAGTATTTTAACACTACACATACAGCATTAATTTGAATATTCAGGAGAAGCCAATCCCACAACATGTGTTTGTAGCAGCGGCAGAGCCGCAGCGCCCAGCGCTCCCCACTCCCACCCCACCTGCGCCACCCCCTCGCATCCAGCGACCCCCGGGAGCGGAACTGGGGCTCGGGGGGAGGGGGACGGCACGGACGGATCTGCACTGGGGGCCCCGAGCCCCCTGCCCAGCCCTGTGAAGCGCGGAAAAACTCTCTATACCGCACAAAATAAAGTATAAGAGTAGGAATGTATTTATTCAGCACTGAGGGGGATAGCTCCTCCAAAACCACGCACACCTTTGGCGACCTGCACCTCTCTTTTTATTCTCTATGAACTAGGATTGTACAATACACCTAATACGTATTCATTGTCTGTCCCCGATTCATATTAAAATTAACTACACGCCTTTTTCGGCTGCACACTGCTCCATGGGAAAAGTAAACAGTCTTCCTCTCAGTTGAACTTTTCATCTTGTCTCCTTGCACATATTTTTTACTCCTTTGCTCATCTTCTGGACTTTGATACCAGTTTTTCTGGGTTCAGGGATCTGGAGAATCCCCCTTATCCTGTGGTGCCTTTGTCCTTGCATCCTGTTCGCCCACCCCAGCTCTTTATCTTATCCTGCAGCCCTGCTCTCCCCTGTTCTTGTAAGCACCGTAAATTCCAGCAAACATAGGGTTTTGTCAGCCCCCTTCTAGTCCAAGCCTTTCTCGATGCTCGATTCCTCACTCTCAGTTGCTCTGTCTCCCCTGCAGGCTCAGGGGGTGCTGCCCCCTCCCCAACAGCCGCTGCTGCGGCGGCCGCGGGGCACAGGGGGTGGCAAAGGGGGGTCCGGGATGCGAGCGGGGCAGCAGCGGGAGGAAGAGGAGGAGAGAGGAAGGGGAGGAGAGAGGAAGGGGAGGAGCAGGAGCAGGAGGAGCAGGAGAGGATCAGCGGGCGCAGGCGGAGAATCGCGGTGCTGCAGGGCGAGCCCGCTGAGCCCGCAGCTCCGCTGGCCCCGGCAGCATCGCATTCCTGCATCCCGCGGGTGAGCGCGGAGGGGAAGCTCGGCCCGGGGCTATCGCGGCAGCTCCGGCACGGCTGGTTGGGTTTCGGATTCTTGGGGGATGGGGGTTGGTGTTTGTGCCTCGCAGATTCGGGAATCGAGTCCCAAATGTATTTGGGTGTCCCTGGGAGAGGTATTGTTTTATTGATGTGAGGAGGGGATGTTTCTGGCTCTTGCAGGAATCCAAAGCTGAGCAGTAAATGCTCCTTGGGGGGATTTGGAGGGGCCCACGTGGCGATGGCCCGGTCCCGGCGGGGCGGGACATCGGTTTTGGGGATCCCCGGGAGAGGCGGGGGATGAAAGGCGGGAGCCCCGGCGTGGGGAGAGGGGCGACAGCAGAGCTGGGGGACCCCCGGCAGCCTGGAGGGGAGGTGGAGCCGGGAGATGAGTGGGGTGTGGGTCCCCCGAGCCTGGAAGGGCTGGCGGGGAACGGGGGAAGCCCTGAGTGTCTGGAGTGGGGAGATGCTGGAGAGGGGGACCCTGGGACCTGAGTCAGGATCAGGGCAGGATGAGCCCTGGGACCCACAAAACTCCCTCAGCGTGTCTGAGCAGGAGCCAGGAGAGGGGGAATCCCCAGGAGCCACGGGCCCCCAGCAGCTCTGAGAACAGAATCCCCATAACCCCAAAGTGAAGACAGTGCGAACAGGGATCTCCTGGAAAAGTGTTTTTGGGCTCCTTCGTGATTTTCGTGGTTTTTATGGACACCAAACAGCCCGGGCATTTCTAGAGATGCACTCAAACAGCAGGACCTTCAAAGCCATATCAAGCACTTTGTTTTTCCCCCAAACCAAGATTTTTCATTCCCAAGTCTTATTCAGATGGACGAAAAGGCTGTGAGGAACAGGAAGATGTCCCAGGACAGCCAGGCAGGTGAGGAGGAAGTCACTGCCCCTTTCCCCCTCTGTCCTGCCGGGGAGGATTGGGGGCATCTCCTTCTCCTTCCCTCTGGCACAGAGGCAAATCCCATCCTCTCCTTGTCCTTCCTCCCCCAGACCAGGAGCTGAGGACGGAGACCATGGAGGACAAATCCCCACAGCAGAACCTCGTGGAAGAGGAGGTTTGCAGCAGCTCCACAGTGCAGGAATCCAACAGGGAGGAAAAGCCACGGAGATCCCGCACCAGGAGGGGCTGCAAACACAGATCATGGGGATCCGAGGAGGAAAGACCCAACCTGGGCTGGGCAGGCAGCCAGAGATGTGGCCAGAGCTCTGAGCTGAGGGTCCATGAGCAGCTTCATGATGGCAAAAAGCCCCTTCAGTGTTTGGAATGTGGAAAGAGTTTCAGCACGAGCTCTGGCCTGGTCCGGCACCAGATGATCCACACTGGGGAGAAACCCTATGAGTGTGGGAAATGTGGGAAGGGATTCAGAGACACCTCAGATCTGATCAGGCACCAGACAGTGCACACTGGGGAACGGCCCTACGAGTGTGGGGAATGTGGGAAAGGATTCAAGAGCAGCTCCAGCCTCATCATGCACCAGAGGACCCACACTGGGGAACGGCCTTACGAGTGTGGGGAATGTGGGAAGAGCTTCAACCAGAACTCCAATTTGACTCGCCACCAGAGGATCCACACTGGGGAACGGCCCTACGAGTGTGAGGACTGTGGGATGGGATTCAGAATGCGCAGCGAACTCACCCGTCACCAGAGGATCCACAGTGGGGAACGACCGTATGTGTGTGGGGAATGTGGGAATGGCTTCCGTAACACCACCGAACTAATCCACCACCTGACAGTGCACACCAGGGAACGGCCCTACAAGTGTGGGGAATGTGGGAAGGGCTGCCATGACACCTCCAACCTTATGCAACACCTGACAGTGCACACCGGAAAATGGCCTATGAGTGTGGGGGATGTGGGAAGAGCTTCAGGCACAGATCCCACCTGATTGTCCACCAGAGGATCCACACCGGGGAGAGGCCCTATGAGTGTCTGGAGTGTGGGAAGAGGTTTCAACAGAGATCCAATCTGCTCAGGCATCAGCAGATTCATGTTGAGGAGAGGCCCTTCCGCTTCCCCTAGTGCAGGAAGGGCTTTAAGAAAAACTGCCCTCATCACCCACCATCACCAGGGAGAGCCCCTAACAGAGTCCCCAGTGTGTCTCCCAGAACTCTGCTGTGACCCAGCACCAATGGGGGCACTGGTAAGGGAAGCTCTGTGAGTGCCTGTGTGTGGGAAGAGGTTCCTGCGCTGCTCCAGCTCCATCCCCTCTGTTGGGCCCCATTGGATGCTCCCCAGTGACCCTTGTTGGGCAGAGCCTTGGTGATCCATGGTCCTGGTGATCCTTATTGGGAACGCACCTTGCTGGTGGTCTCCACATCTTCCTGGTTCTCTGTGGGCACCTGAACTCAGCAGGCCAAAAATCCATTGGGATGCAGACTTGTTGGTGAAGGAATAGCAAAGACTTTTGAATGCCTAGCAAGTAGTTCTGAAGCAATAGATGAAATATAGATCTTAGCAGTATTTGACATAGATGCTGAAAATAGTTATGTTAAGGTTTGAGGCCTCTTCCATTGTTTAGATAAAACCAAATACCATATATGCCAAAGAAGCAGCAGATACCCTGTCTCAAGCCTCGCAGGAAAGACCTGAAGATAAGGGTAAAGCCATAAAACATGGTAATTTAGTTGTTCCTATAGGTTGCATGTAAATATTAGGAAATTAGTATATTGTATTAGATTGGTTGTTTGAATTTAGATTATTCATTATGGAATAATACTTATCGTACTGCAAATGGAAAATCTTTCTCTCTCTCTTCTCTGCTTCTCCTCTCTTCTCTATGCTTTTGTCTCTTCTTCTTCTTCCTCTCTTCTCTCCCCGCTCCTCCTCTCCTCCTCCTCGCTCTTATTACCCCTAATCTCTAACTTTTCTCTAAGCTCTCTCATATACCCACGCCCTATAATAAAATACAACCCTGAAGAACAGCAAATAATCATCTCCTGAGTCTGTCCAGTGACTGTCCAGAAACCCCACGGTCCCAAAACACTTGGCCTGTGGGGGACACAAGAGTTTCCCAGGCCTGGGCTCTGGTGCTGTCCCTGCTGACTGAGTGCCAGAGCGGCTCCCAGCGACACCTGCCACATGTTCCTTCCCCTGCCCTCACCTCCCTGAACCACCAGCACCCACTGCAGTCCATGGTGGCATCAGAGCTGTCTCCAGCCTGTTCAAAAGGAGACAGATCACAAACAGGCACAGGGTGCCCATGGTGACATCTCAAGTCTCTCTGGGCTGCTAAAGAGCACTGAGGTCACATGAGGCCAGTGACTCCATGGTGACATGCCAGACCTCTTTCACCCTCCAAAGACTTGTGAGCTCCCAAGCACTCACCAGAGGACAACAGATGTGTCTCTACATGCCAAGGAGCCCATTTGGCACAGGCACTCACCGAGGTTCCATGCTTACATCCCAGTGGTCTCTGTGATCCTAAAGAACACTGAGGTCATGTGCAATCCCAAGGGCTCCATGGTGACATTGCAGCAGTCTCTCATTTGCCAACCCACACTGACCTCACAGGCTGTCACAGGGTCTCAATGGCAACATCACAAGTGTCTCCAGGATGCTAAGCAGCTGTGATGTCACAGGGACTCTAGGGTGACATTCCAGGGGTGTCAAAGGCTGCAAAAGAACCATGAGGTCACACACTGTTACAGGAATTCCACAGGGACATCCCAGGGGGCTCCAGGCTGCTAAAGAAGTGCTTTGCCACAGGCACTCAGAGGGGTTCCATTGTGACATGCCAGTGGTTGCCACACTCCTAAGGAACACGGAGGTCACAGGCAGTGACAGCAGCTCTGTGCTGACATCCCTCGTGTCTCCACCCTGCCAAAGAACTCTGATGTCACTGGCACTGACAAGGGCTCCATGGTGACATCCCAGGTTTCTATGAACTACTAAAGAGCACTCAGGTCAAAAGCCCTCCCAAGGCCTCCATCCTCACATCCCAGAGGGAGACAGGTTTTTAAAGAGCCCTGAGCTCACCTGCACTCACAGGGCTTCCACGGTGGCATCACAGGGCTCTCTGGGGCTTCTAAGGAGCCAGGAGGTCCCTGGCAGTGAGAGGCACTCCGTGGTCACATCCTAGAAGAATCTGGGCTGCCAAAGAGAGGTCAGGAGCAGTCACAGGTACTCCATGGTGTGAAAAGTAAGATTCACTTTCCTGGTAAATTTCAAAACGTTTAATAAAAGACAGTAAGAGACAAACAATAAAGCCAAAGGTTATAAAGGTCAGGTGCTTGACATACAGCCAAGAGCATACACTAACTCAGAAAACATTTTCTAAATGCATCAACGTATTGCATACTCCTAGAACTTCATGCACTATTCAACCCGTAAATCAACTTTTAAAAACTTTTTATTTTAACTTTTTTTTCTCCTTGTGGCTCATGCTCTTCTTGTCAGCGCATTCCCAGATAACGAAGATCAATAAATTCCTTCCCTGGACTTCTGGTGTTAGTCACCCCTGTGCTCATCCAGACAGGAATAATCCAAGAATGTGTAGAAATTCCTGATATCTTCCTTTTTACCATTCTCCGACTTAGTTACATGAGCAAAAGCTTTTTACATCACCATGTTACAGTCCAAGAAATACAGATATTTATCACATTACTATTTCTAAGTTTTGGTAAGAGCAGAACTAAAAGAAACTATATTCATACAGCAAAGTTTTCCAACATTATACACATAGCATTCATTTTAATACTTGCGAAAAGCCAATAATATAATATGGAATTATAACAACGGTGACATCACAAGGGCCTTTAATCTTCCTCCCCTCTCAGTCACCCTCAGCACGCCCCACTGCTCCCGGCAAGGGAAGGAGGGAGTCTTTAGGAGCCGCCGGAGCTCCTGCCCCGTCCCTGCACGGGCAGCAGCGTGAGACCCTAAACCCGGTGTGCGGGACTCTGAACCCGCCGCGCCCCTGCCCCGCCTGCCGCCTCCATTTCTGCATCGCTCCCTCGCCCCGCTGCGCTCCCGCTCGCCCGGGCTGGAGAAGCAGCGGGGGAGGCGTGGGAAAAGCGCCATCAAACAAAACTCCAAGCGACCCGCACAGAAATCTCCTTGGCAGAGAGACACCGGGCAGGGCCCCGCCATCGCCCGCAGCCCGTGCCCGGCCGCACCGTGCCCGGCCCCGCTGCTCGCCCAGCGCAGCCTCCTCCTCTCCCGCCATCGCCCGCAGCCCGTGCCCGGCCGCACCGTGCCCGGCCCCGCTGCTCGCCCAGCGCAGCCTCCTCCTCTCCCGCCGCCGCCCGGGGCCCTCACGCTCGGCTGCCGCCGGCGGGAAAAGCCCTTCCCGTGCTGCCCCGCGCCACCGCCGAGCCTGAGGGAGCCTGAGGGGCTGCGCGGGCAGCGAGGGGAAAACAGAAGGAAAAACAGAAATCAGAAACAAAAAGCGGCCTGGCAGTGGCGGAAAAGGGAGACTAACAACTACCACACTCTCGCCTAAGACTCCTGCCCATAGCCGCAGCTCCGCCTGCCGCGCCGAAAAATAAAACGCCCCGCAGCAGAAACACAAAATTCCCTCCCCTCAGAGCGCAGAGCCAAAGCCGAAAGCCGCCAAGGGCGCCCGGCCCTGCGCTGCCGCGGCGGGCGGGGGAACTCGGGCCGGGCCGGTCGCTTCGGGCCGGGCTCTGGGGGCAGCGGGGCCGGGACGGCGCAGTATTTCTCTGAATATTCAGGAGAAGCCAATCCCACAACATGTGTTTGTAGCAGCGGCAGAGCCGCAGCGCCCAGCGCTCCCCACTCCCACCCCACCTGCGCCACCCCCTCGCATCCAGCGACCCCCGGGAGCGGAACTGGGGCTCGGGGGGAGGGGGACGGCACGGACGGATCTGCACTGGGGGCCCCGAGCCCCCTGCCCAGCCCTGTGAAGCGCGGAAAAACTCTCTATACCGCACAAAATAAGGTATAAGAGTAGGTATGTATTTATTCAGCGCTCAGGGGGATAACTCCTCCAAAACCACGCACACCTTTGGCGACCTGCACCTCTCTTTTTATTCTCTACAAACTACAATTGCACAATACACCTAATACATATTCATTGCCTGCTCTGCTTCATACTACAATTAGCTACACGCCTCTTTCTGCTCCACACGGCTCCTTGGGAAAAAGGAAACAAGTGTTCCTCTCAGTTGAACATTTCATCTTGTCTCCTTGCACATATTCTTTTTACTCCTTTGCTCATCTTCTGGACTTTGATACCAGTTTTCCTGGGTTCAGGGATCTGGAGAATCCCCCTTATCCTGTGGTGCCTTTGTCCTTGCATCCTGTTCGCCCACCCCAGCTCTTTATCTTATCCTCCAGCCTTGCTCTCCCCGTTCTTGTAAGCACCGTAAATTCCAGCAAACATAGGGTTTTGTCAGCCCCCTTCTAGTCCAAGCATTTCTCGATGCTCGATTCCTAACTCTCAGTTGCTCTGTCTCCCCTGCAGGCTCAGGGGGTGCTGCCCCCTCCCCAACAGCCGCTGCTGCGGCGGCCGCGGGGCACAGGGGGTGGCAAAGGGGGGTCCGGGATGCGAGCGGGGGAGCAGCGGGAGGAAGAGGAGAGAGGGGAAGGGGAGGAGAGAGGAAGGGGAGGAGCAGGAGCAGGAGGAGCAGGAGAGGATCAGCAGGCGCAGGCGGAGAATCGCGGTGCTGCAGGGCGAGCCCGCTGAGCCCGCAGCTCCGCTGGCCCCGGCAGCATCGCATTCCTGCATCCCGCGGGTGAGCGCGGAGGGGAAGCTCGGCCCGGGGCTATCGCGGCAGCTCCGGCACGGCTGGTTGGGTTTTGGATTCTTGGGGGATGAGGGTTGGTGTTTGTGCCTCGCAGATTCGGGAATCGAGTCCCAAATGTATTTGGGTGTCCGTGGGAGAGGTATTGTTTTATTGATGTGAGGAGGGGATGTTTCTGGCTCTTGCAGGAATCCAAAGCTGAGCAGTAAATGCTCCTTGGGGGGATTTGAAGGGGCCCACGTGGCGATGGCCCGGTCCCGGCGGGGCGGGACATCGGTTTTGGGGATCCCCGGGAGAGGCGGGGGATGAAAGGCGGGAGCCCCGGCGTGGGGAGAGGGGCGACAGCAGAGCTGGGGGACCCCCGGCAGCCTGGAGGGAAGGTGGAGCCGGGAGATGAGTGGGGTGCGGGCCCCCCGAGCCTGGAAGGGCTGGCAGGGAACGGGGGAAGCCCTGAGTGCCTGGAGTGGGAGGAGCCGAGTCAGAATCAGGACAGGATGAGCCCTGGGACCCACAAAACTCCCTCAGCGTGCCTGAGCAAGAGCCGGAAGAGGGGGAATCCCCAGGAGCCACGGGCCCCCAGCAGCTCTGAGAACAGGGACCTCCATAACCCCAAAGTGAAGACAGTGCGAACAGGGATCTCCTGGGAGAGTGTTTTTGGGCTCCTTAGTGATTTTTGGAGGTTTTTATGGACTCTAGACAACCTGGGCATTTCTAGAGATGCACTCAGACATCAGGACCTTCAAAGCCATATCACTCATGTCGTTTTTCCCCCAAACCAAGATTTTCCATTCCCAAGTCTTATCCAGGTGGAGGAAAAGGCTGTGAGGAAGAAGAAAATGCCCCAGGACAGCCAGGCAGGTGAGGAGGAAGTCACTGCCCCTTTCCCTCTCTGTTCTGCTGGGGAGGATTGGGGGCATCTCCTTCCCCTTCCCTCTGGCACAGAGGCAAATCCCATCCTCTCCTTGTCCTTCCTGCCCCAGACCAGGAGCTGAGGATGGAGACCAAGGAGGACAAATCCCTGCAGCAGAACCTCGTGGAAGAGGCCATTTGGAGCGACTCCACAGCACAGGAATCCAACAGGGAGGAAAAGCCACAAAGATCCCGCACCAGGAGGGGCTGCAAATGTAGATCATGGGGATCTGAGGAGGAAAGACCCAACCTGGGCCAGGCAGGCAGCCAGAGATGTGGCCAGAGCTCTGAGCTGAGGGTCCATGAGCAGCTTCATGATGGCAAAAAGCCCCTTCAGTGTTTGGAATGTGGGAAGAGTTTCTGCACGAGCTCCAGCCTGGTCCGGCACCAGAAGATCCACACTGGGGAACGGCCCTACGAGTGTAGGGAATGTGGCAAGAGATTCAGAAACACCTCAGATCTGATCAGGCAGCAGACAGTGCACTCTGGGGAACAGCCCTATGAGTGTGGGGAATGTGGGAAGAGATTATGCAGCAGCTACTCTTTGAACTGCCACCAGATGATCCACACCGGGGAACATCCGTATGAGTGTGGGGAATGTGGGAAGGGATTCAGAAACACTTCTGACCTGATCCGGCACCTAGCAGTGCACACTGGGGAACGGCCCTACGAGTGTGGGGAATGTGGGAAGGGCTTCAGCTGCAGCTCCAGTGTGAATGTCCACCAGAGGACCCACACTGGGGAACAGCCCTACCAGTGTGGGGAATGTGGGAGGAGCTTCAGCCAGAGCTCCAGTTTGATCTACCACCAGAGGACCCACACTGGGGAACGGCCCTTCAAATATGGGGAATGTGGGAAGAGCTTCAACCAGAGCTCCAGTTTGCACTACCACCAGAGGATCCACACTGGGGAATGGCCCTACAAGTATGGGGAATGTGGGATGGGCTTCAGGATGCGCTCCCAACTCACCCAGCACCAGATGATCCACAGTGGGGTACGACCCTATGTGTGTGGGGAATGTGGGAAGAGCTTCCGTGACAGTTCTCGCCTGATCATGCACCAGGCAATGAATGCTGGGGAATGCCCCTACAAGTGCTCAGAATGTGGGAAGGGCTTCAGCCAGAGATGCAACCTTATTGTCCACCATAGGATCCACACTGGGGAGAAGCCCTATGAGTGTCCTGAGTGTGGGAAGAGGTTTCAGAAGAGATCCCATCTGCTCAGGCATCAGCAGATTCACACACAAAAGAGGCCCTTCCGCTGCCCTGACTGTGGGAAGGGATTTAAGAGAAACTCCACCCTCATCACCCACCAGTGGATCCACACCGGGGAGAGGCCCTAACAGTGTCCCCAGTGTGGGAAGAGCTTCTCCCAGAGCTTTGCTGTGACCCAACACCAATGGGGTCACGGGTAAGGGAAGCCCTGTGGATGCTCCGCGTGCGGGAAGATCTTCCTGCGCTGCTCCAGCTCCATCCCCACTGGAGGACCCCATTGGATGCTCCCCAGTGACCCTTGTTGGGGAGAACCTCGGTGATCCATGGTCCTGGTGATCCATGTTGGGAACTCACCTGGCTGGTGGTCTCCACATCTTCTTGGCTCTCTGTGGGCACCTGGACTCAGCAGGCCAAAAAACCATTTAGATTCAGACTGATGTCAGGAATTTATTTGAGACAGCAGATTTTACTTTCCACCCCAGAAAATGTCACCTTTTGCATCCAATCATTTCATCTGGCAGCATCAAGGAATACTGGATGGTTTTGGAGGTCTTTACCAACCGAAATCATTCTATGATTCGACTTTTCTCTGTTCCACCGGTATCTTCCACAGCCAAACAGTGATGGACTGGGGCAAAAAAACCCCAAGATTGTGGAGACAGTGAAGTGAAAAGGCCTCTAAAAATGGTTCTTTCCACCCACCCAAGCACATGCATACTCAGTCAGCATGGACAGGTAAATCCTTTTATTTTGGCCTTGATCTTCTTTCATTTTTCTTCATTCCTTCACCCAACATTGGGGTAAAAATAAAGCCATTTATTAAGACATTTTGGGATATGGGTTGGCGACATGATCAGGACTGGGACAGGAATATGGGTATGGATACGGATATGGACATAGATATGACCTGGACATGGATATGGATATGCATATGGATATGCATGTGGATGTGGTATGGATATGGATGTGGATGTGGACATGAATGTGGCCATAGACATGGACATGGGTATGGGTAGGGGTATGGTTATGGTAAGGTATGGATATGGACATGGACATGAGTATGGGTATGGAATATGGATACAATATGGACATCGATATGGATGTGTGTCCTGGTTTGAAGGACAGGTACCTGCCAAATAGGCAGAAACCTTCTCTTTGAAATGGAGAATGTAAACCCTCTCTCTCCCAATTATTATAATTTTGAAATTAAGGGGCTCTCAGGCAAAGATACGGGAATTAGGAATAACAGTTCTTTAATAGAAAAATTAAAATAGAAACACAGTATTACAAAGAACAATCCCAAAAACACTGACAGAGTCAGAATACAAGCCTGACACCCTGTCAGTCAGTCAGGGTGTTGGTAGCAGCCCATTAAATGGTGGTTACAGTCTCTGCAGTGGCAGATGTGGTTCAGTTGGAGCAGTGCTCCTGTAGAAGGTGCAGTTTTCCTCTCAAGGTCCAGGGATGATGTGGAAAGGCCTGGCATTCCTCTGGAATCCAGTGGAAAGAAGGTATCTTAGTGTCCAAAATCTCAGTTTTTTATCTAGGTAGGAAAAGCTTGGCTCCTCCCCCTGGCTGGAGCATCTCCCAGTGGGATGATGTAATTTTATCAGTTTACAGTGCGATCTTAATGGCTCAGCAGCAGATGATATCTTCCTGGAGGAAGGATGAGTTGTGGAAAAGATAAAGATGATTGCTCTACTTAGTCTTAAAGATGGCCCATTAACAGACACTATGTGCTACAGAGATAACAGTCACTACCCTACCCAGCTTCAACAGATGGTGATAGAATACACATTTCTGGCCACATCAACCCA